>NC_080022.1:53074000-53377000 GCF_030020395.1 Manis pentadactyla | reverse complement strand
TCATCCATACAAATAATAATACCCAGAGTTTTTGTGAAAAGGCCCACAATGCCTAAGTTTCGTTCCTTCCATGGGAGCCTCCGTTTGGATGACAGCCGTTTTTTTTTTTTATTTTAAAAATTGAAATTTATTAGGATTTATTAGTAACACAATTACACAGAATAAAGTTCAGGAATTTATCAATGACGGTCACCAATATGTGCTTCTTTGTGGCTTTTTAAACTGTTTTTCTCATGATTCATATTTATTCATAGTACAGCTGAATTTCATACACAACTTCACAACATGGATATTACAGGTCTTCCCTCAGTGAAATTAGTGAAAACATCTCTCATGAAAGACACATAAAGAATCTAAACTAACACAGTTAAGGAACTTTGATAATTCTGAATTTGTTTACATGTCCAAGAAGAAAAACAAATCCTCCAAATTAAACAGATATAAATGTAGTTTGCACCTTGTACACAGAGGCACCCATTAAATAGTGGGTAAGATTCAGCACACTGAAGTTATGAGACAGAAAAAGTCACAAATAAGCTAAAAAAGCCAATAAGAGAGCAGAGGGGAACACAGAGAGCTTGTGACCTGAGAGACCATCACCAAGACCTAGAACTAACTTTCCTACTGCAGTTCCAGTCTCTATGTTCTATTAATAACAAACTCCTTTTTTTCTCCCCTTTGTCTTGATGAAACTCTAAGGATCAAGTTCAGTCATCTATTCCATATTGAGAGGACAGTACTGACTCTTTAGCTAATTGAACTGCAAAATGATGAAAAACCTGTTAACAGTCCACAACAGTCCCTAGAAGACTGTAGACCACCATAGAACTTGTCTGATGGCTTTACCTTCTCCCCAGAGACCCCAGGGACCAAGCTGGACATCTGTTCATTATTCCTTTCCTCTCCAGAAGCTCCATGACTTAACATGCAGCCTGGTTAATGATCCACTTGCAGGTCTGTTTTCTCCATCTTAATATTTCTCAAAGTGTGTCTACAACCACCTAGAGCAGAATAACCTGTCAGAGACTGTGTCTGCTTTACTTATGGCCACAGAGTTTAGCACAATTCCAGACCCAGAGTAGAACCCCAAGAAATGTTGGACCAAAGAATTGGAAAATTATTTTGAGAAAACCCATCAATCATTAACTTTGTGCAAAGAGGGGTACAGATAATTTTGTTCCTTGACTGCTAAAGAAGAACAGACTAAGATCCTTCATGAGACTGGCTGCTCTCCATATTTTGGGAGGCACAAAGCCACTTCAGTGATAGATCATCTGATGGTGCTCATTGGCCAAGATTCTCACCACAGGAGAACTCCACTCCATGTCAAACTGCTTTGAGGAGCTCTTGGTCAGATTTCCAAAGACACGGTATGGAGTTTCCAAGCCACCATAATTCCCCTTTGCATGCTTTAAAGTGGAAACAAGGCCCAACTTAGCAACAAATTCTCAGCCTAATGCTGCTGGAAGGCAGACCTCCCATTCAAAACAATAATTTGCTGCACACTATATGGAACCTGTGAACTCAGCTCAGAAAAATAGAACTGCTAACTCCCAGGGCAGAAAATAGCACTTGCTCATTAATTTCTACAAGACTTCAGATTTCAGGAAGTGTGCTTTATTGTTAAATAAATGGAAACTGCTAATGATTTAGATAGAATGTTAGAACATAGATCCTTACTGTTTTTTGTATTTCTCCTGCTGATTTTAAAAAATCACCAGATTTCCCATTCCCCTTCAAACTGGGACCTACCAAAGATAGACTAACAGTAATAGATAGAAGTTTCTGAGACTCTACTGTGGGCCAGGTACCATATGACACACAACATGTCATTTCTTGAACTCTTAGTATGCTTCCTATGTTTTTGCAACTTCAGCATAAAAACAAAGAGAAGATTGTCATTGTGATTTCATACACATGGAAATTGAGGCTCAGAAAAGTTATTTGCCCAAGGTCATAGGCTACCTCGTAAACAGCAGAGCTGGGATAGAAACACAGGTCTCTTTGACACCAAACTCAATTATTCTAACTCTGTCATGTGCCTCTGTCTGTATGAGAAGGAAAGAAAGGAAATAGTAATACACTTGGTACCCAGAGATCCCTAAGAAACACCCATATTTCCAAATGGAAAATAATTTTTTCTCGATAATTTCAACAAACATTACTAGCATTTGCTATGTGCTGCTGATTTTACTGGGTGCTAGGCATACAGCCCATATATTTGCTTACTTTATCTTGTAAGATTGGTTATCTTTAAGAACTTTTCAGTTATTGGGGAAGTCAGAGAATTTTAGTACAGATATCACATACAGCAAGTGACCCAAGACCTTCCACTTGCTGTTTCCTGTGTCTTGAATGCTATTCTTCCAGGTATCTGTATTTCATTGTCAAGAACTATGAAGAGTCTGAGACTTTATACTTTTTGCAAGCCAACAAGTCAGCCCACCACAGACTCAAGGGTGCTGGCAGGAGACAAAAGACTCTGGGGTTAGAGACAAAGGACTTTATTATTCACAGCAAAGCAGTGGCCAGAGTGTCAGTCAGCATTTGTGCCAGTTCTCCAAACCCGAATTCCCACTGGCAATATGATAACGTGCACACATCAGGTAGCATTAAAGAAGAGGAAATCCAGGCTTAGATAACCCAAATATTATTTATAATAAAATGCAAACAAAACTGCCCTTTGCCCCAGAGTGAGATATCATCAATAAACTGGACAGAAAGCATATTTTTCTTTTGGTTCCAAAGAGAGACACTGTCTCTACAGACTGTTCAAGTATCTCTACAGGCTAAACAAATATCATTGAAAATTTAGTGCAGAACAAAGGGCAGTTAGTACCTTGCTCACAAGGCATGCAAAAATGCAAGGAACACATGGGGAATTGTCTCCCCACATCACCTTTTTCTAGAGTTGACTCAAATATGAGGGAAAGCCTTCCCTCTCCATCCCTTTTAAGGTTGTAGCCCATATAACCTTCCCTCCAGGAACTTGCTATTGCTTACCTCTTTATTGTACTTATACCATCTAACAGCTTATATATTTCCTTACTTGTTTTGTTAATTGTAAGCTCCATGAACACAATTTTTTTTGTCAACATATCCTCAGTGTCTGAAATACTACTGACATAGAGTAAACACAGAAGAAATAGTTGTTGAATTAGTGAATGTAGTATGGAATACTCAAGAAAAGGAGGTTATGCATTTGGTTTGGTAGGAGGGGCACTTAATCTAACCTAGGAGGGAAGTCAGAGGAGGCTCTCTAGAGGACATGTTACCTGAGGAGAGTCACCGAGGATAGGTAGAAGTTATTCAGGCAAAAAAAATCATCCGTGGAGGAAAACATTAAAAATATACAAAGACCAAAGTAAAACAATGTGAAGATAGGAACTGGAAGGTTAGCTTTCTACAGCATTAAGTGGGAAGGGCAGCAGACAAGGCTGTTGGTGAAGATGGAGGCCTTGGTCCTGGGCCAAGGGACTTAGACTTTCTCCTGTGAGGGGCCGGGAGCCACAGAAGGGTTTTAAGTAGGGAAGTGACATTTTAGAAAGATTACGCTATAGTTATGCAGAGGATGGGTTTAAAGCAGGGACTGTTTACTTATTCATTGACTGAACTAAATAACAACTCAAAGTATCTAAATATTTCTAATTAGGGCATTGACCTGTCTAAGGGAAAAGTAGATAGAGGTTTTTAGTTTAAAAACCAAAACGAGACCAAAGAAAAAAAAAAAAATACCCAGAGCTTTAGCAAGATCCCTCATGATTTTTTATAAACATAACAGCAATAACAAACATAAGGTAGGGAGTCCTAGAAAGCAAAGAGCAAGAATGGACTCTCAGTTCATCATTTCTTTATGCTGAAACCAGATGACTCTTTCCACGGACTTGGTGATGGCCTGATTGGACATAGTAAGCAGTATAGTTCTTTCTATCTTAACAGAAGTTTAAATAGCTTAGAAAAACTATTTAAGAGTAGTAGGATTATCAATAAACCAAGTCAAAATAACTGTAGGGTGAGCATCTACTATATGTAAGGGATTGTGCTACTTGCTTTGAGTTTATACTCTGGTTAAGGAGGCAAGACTTAGAAATATACAAAGTGAAACAGAAAAGAGAGATTTAGTCCACTGAACCAGGCTGCAGAGGATAGAAAACACAGCAAATGAGCTGCACAAACAGTAGTTTTGCATAGTGAAACAATGACTATACATGGACATAATATTAATAGCTCATACTGAGTTCTTATAAGGTTTTAGGCACAGTGTTCTGTGTTTCAAATGGATTTACCTCATTTAACCCCTAAAACTGTAAGTCACAATAATAATAGCTAACATTTATAGAGCTCTCACTAGGTTCTAGGGACTATGCTAAGTGTTTTAAGTGGATTATTTTATTTTATCCTTGTAAGGACCCTATTTAGTAGGTATAACCATCTCCACATTATAGATTAGGAAACTAAGGTTTAGTGGCATGAAGCTCTTTGCCCAAAGTTTCACAAGTAACATCTGATGGGGTCATTATTTAAATCCAGTCCATGATTCTCGGTTGCAGTGCTCTTTTGCTTCACAACAGGTAGGTATTAATAAATTCATTTTGCAATGGAGGAAACTAATGCTCCAGAAAGTGGAGACATGATCACATTTGTTTGAAAGCTGAGACATATGAATTTAACCAAAAAATGTCTTGAAGTATCAGAAACATGAATGTCATATATTTTACATATTATCAATGTCATCCAGCTGACTTGCCTTTGAATTAGTACATATGTAACTTAGTGGCAAATGGGGCAAACCAGATTCAGATTTAAAATTCTTTATCATTCACTCACACCATGGACATTACTATATGCTAGAAAACAGGGGTGTAACAGGCACACTCCATAACCTTAAGAGCTTACAGCTTTGTGGCAAGGACAAATATTGATCAAGCAACTGAGAACAAGTAATTGCAAGTGAGGAATTTTATTAAAGGCAGACACTTTAGGTTAGTGTTCCTTTTATACTAATGTCCCCATAATGCTAGAGAATTCTGTAATTCCTACGGCAGGGGATGTCTGTGCTGAGCATTGTAATTTTATCCCACAGCTCTGGGAGTCAGGAATAAGGAGAAGAAAGGAACATGCCTATTTGTATTTTCTGTTTGTATTTCCCCCCACCTTAAATGTCCAAGCAAATCCTTGCTAACACTGTAGTAAAAACTTGCAATGGAAGCCTCTAAAACAAGTTAGAAGACCACTCATTTCTTCTGCCATTTATCACTCTCATTTTTTATTAAGGTATCATTGATATACACTCTTATGAAGATTTCACATGAGAAACAATGTGGTTACTACATTCACCCGTATTATTAAGTCCCCCCCATACCCACTGCAGTCCCTGTCCATCAGTGTAGTAAAATGTCAGAGTCACTACTTGTCTTCTTTGTGCTACACTGTCTTCCCCATGACTCCCCCAACACACACCATGTCATTACTTTCATTTTCTCTGGCCCATTTAGGCCACCCTTTTCCCCAGATTCTTACCTCCAGCATCCCTGGGTTTGATGAGCCATGTTGGACCCACTACTTAAGTGTGTCATCTCACACACATTTGGATCAGTCATTCTCTGACCATAGGCATCTTAATGTTGGGTGTTCTTGCCCTCAGCTCACAGCACTGACTGGGGAGACCTGCTTCCTGCCTAACCTGAGGGGAATGGACCACACACAACCTGAGGGCATCAAGGTTAAAATTAAAGAGTCAATCTTGGAAGTCTTTTTTTTTATCTGGTTAAATTAATTTCTCCAACATTTATTTATCAATGATCCCACATAAACTTCAGGATGAAATGGACATTCTTAGAATTCAGAACTTGCATGGTTTGGACCTAGATCCATCTCCCTGGCTCCCCCACTCTTCCCCCAACACACCTCCATCTCCAGCCAAAACAAGCCATTTGAATCTCTGACTATAATCCCTTGTTGCTCTGCCTTTCTCTGCCTTTGCTCCTTGGATTTCAACTGCTTGGAATGTCTTTCCTCTCCCTTGCACCTGACTAAGGCGTTTTTGTTTTTGGAGATTCAGTTGCAGTCACCTCGCCCTAGGAAACCTTTCCTCACTGCTCTGCCAGCCACCCCAGGTAGAGGTAGGTGCCTGTCCTGATGTTCTCTTAGGCAGTTCCAGTCAGCACCTTCCTCACTCTGCATTGCAGCTGTCAGCTCTTGACTGTCTTTCTCAGAGGCAGTCACTTCCTTTAGGGAAAAGGCAATTTGTGCTTAGCTTTTTATTATCTTCTCATAGCAAATGGCACATAATGAAGACTTAATAAACCTTTCTTGAAATTAATCAACACTTGAATCTACTATTTCCTACTTAGCCTTCTTACTGATTTGGAGACTTACATGTTTGTGAAAATATCACATTCAAATGCTTATAGGGACCAGGCAGGTAATGTAAATGCATTAACTGGCCATGAGGCACATGTGTCCTGTCTTAAGGGACCTCTGGTTTAGGCACGTGAGGTCCTTGGAGATGAAGAATGAACCTGGGCAAATCATATACTTTCTCCTTCTGCCAGTAGGCCAAGGTGTATCTTTCTTTCAAATTTCCAGGTAAAGAGGTTTCACAACTTTCCTTGAAAGAACTATCCCAATAAAATTAATATTAAAACAACATATTTGCCTTCAGCTTTCCTATTGTTTTTTCTGCCAAGTTTCTCTTCCCATTACCATGAGATCAGAAATACTGTTGCTCACATGTTCTGTTTACCACTTAACACATGGTGGGTGTTTAATTAGTGTTAAAAGAGTAATCATAATATGCAGAAGGTGAAAGAAAAAGTTATGTATTTTCAATGAAAGAATGTGACAATTTTCCTTTTGAAAATGCATTCAACCGAAATGTGACTTTTAAATTTATATAACCTTGTCTTTCCCATGCCACATTAGCCATGGGAGAAAAAAAAATAAGTTTATGTCATAGTTAGAAAGCTATTCAGCTTACTTCTCTATTTTGGTCATTCGCTCATTCATTCACCCAAGAAATAATCTAGGCCCACTGCGTGCCAGGCACTGTGGCTATTACTCCATTTCTACTTGAGTCCTGGGAGGTGCTTTTAGTTCACTCCTCAACTTTCTTCTCAGACAACTGAATGAAAGCTGTCTGCCAGAACGGGGCTCTGAGGATGGAGCCTGTTATGACACCAGCTGCAGAAACACAAGACCTTGATGAAGGTCTTCCTTAACCAGGTCCTGAAGTCACTCCTGGAGGATTCCAAGCATCAAACCCTACCTGCTGCTGGTCAGTGAAGACCCCAAGGTCAAGTTCCAGATAATTTTGCTGTTTGCTGTTGTTTCTCATGGCCAACTGATATCTGATTCCTGGCCCATGTCTGGTCTGCTGCATGAACCAGACGTGATTTACCATGAATATAGCAACTGCTTCAGCATCAGAATGAACGCTGGCTGGAAACAGTGTGCCATGATGCTGGTACCCTCCTACATAGCCCAGATCTGGGCTCCGGGCCTGATGTGTACACCCAGCATCCCTGAGCTCTTCACAGGTACCAACCACGTGCTCTGCTAAACAGTTGATTCCTGTCCTCATTTGGTCTTTCCAAAAACTTGATGAGAGAGACACTATTATTATCTTCATTGTATAGATGAGAACACTAAATGACAAAGCAGGATTCACACACAGACCACGTGAGGCCAGGCGCCAAACTTGTCATCACTGTGCTAAACTACTCTCACCCTCTGAGTGGGCTGGCTCTTTCAGCCAATAATAACAGTCAGTAGTAACAGTAATAGACAATAACAGCAATGACACCATATGTGGTCGAGACTCCTGTTGTCCTTGATCATGGAAACTTGTGTTATTTTATAATAATACAATCCTGAATTTTAGTCAGGCAAATGGCTGCCTATAAAAAGGAGTACATTTCCCAGGCCTTAGAATTCTTCATAGCCATGTGACTAAGTTCTGGCCAATGGGATGAAAAACTGAAGTGAGCAAAAACTTTACAACAATGCTTTGGACTTTTTTGATAGTATCCCATACCAGAAATACATTTTATAATACATTATGTTGTATTATATTATGCTATCATATATGTATTTCTGAAACAGAACACTTACATATAGGTTTCTGAAACTAAAGTTTCATGTAGAAATATCTACCTTTAATGTGTGGTAAACACTCTGATATCTTCTATTCGATGTGATTTTTAAAGTTATCCCCTAAATTGATTTTATGACCCACTAGCAAGTCATGACCTGCAGTTCAAAAAACATTGCTTTGCCAGACAATGTATATGTATTCCTCTTTCTCTTTTCCTTTGTCCTTTCTATCATCACAATGCCTGAAACACAGATGCCTCCACTTTGAACCATGAAATCAAGGCCACACACAAAGGAGTATCAAGATGAAAGACAACTGAATCTCTGATGTTGTATCTTAACAGCTCTAAATTACCTACCTGGGCTTTTATATGAAAGAGACACATGCTTCTATTTTATTTAAGCTACTGTTATTTTGTATCTCTTGTCCCTCATGGCCACAGCTAATCCAACTGATTGTGTTAATGAATTGTGTGTTTGCTTTCAGATCCATTTCCATTTTCCTGCCTTTCTATTACAACTGAGCTGAACCCCCGGTTCGGACAGGGGTGTGTGTTGGTGGGAGACAGGAGGGCAGAGAAAAAGAAGCCAAGGTATTTCTCTTTGGGCTCTCTGCTTTACATGGCATCTTGTCCCACAACAGCTGTGTCTCTTCCATGGTTCCAGTTCCCACTAGATGTGGTTTCATCTTCTGTTGGGTGACCTCAGTTCTCGGTCTGGTAACACTCTCCTCTCTCTTTATCTCTGCAGTAGGGATGGCAGTAGCTTCCTGCTGTGGCCGATCTCTGGATTTCTTCACCTTCCCTCTTTGGCTTTGAGTTTTTCCATTCCCCACTTAACTAATTTCCTCTTATAAATACTTGAAACAGTTGTAGTTTTCCTGAATAGCTCATGACTCATCTAATGTATCATACAAAGCACAGCAGGTAAAAATTCTCATTTCTTCCTCACCTTGTAGGATAGGCATTATTTGCTGCCACTTGCCTCCCCTTACAAATGATGAAACTGAGGCCCAGAAATGTTATTTGATCTGCCAAAGTCACATGGTAAGTGGAGGGGCATCCAAGTCTAAAGCCACTACCCTACACATCCACATTTCAGAGACTTTGACCTTTCTGCATTTTTCTGACTCTCAAAAAGTCATCATATTTTATCATGCCATTTTTCAAAGGTCTAGACACAAAAGCTATTTGTATGACATCACTCCATGTTACCCAAGTAGGCAATCTCCAACTCCACGTGCCTCCCCAAAGCAGGCCAACCACCTTTAACTTCTCTCTGCTTTAGGAAAAGACTCTGCCCTTCCAAAAGTCCCTTCACACTCTGGGTTAGCAGAGTGTTTTTTGTGCCTTTACATCAAAGTTTCAATTATTATTCAAGGGCTACATTTAGTCATTCATAAAACGTTTATTGAGTGCTTAGTATGTGCCTAAGGGCTAGGGTCTGGAGCAGAGCAAACATGAATGAGACTCAGTTCTTGCACTTAAAGAGCTCATTGTCTAGGAGGAGAGACAGGTGTATAAAATAATGAAAGCAGACATGGCAAATTCTTTAGTGAACTCCAGCATAATAGCAACATAGCGGAGGTGTGGATCTTGAGCTGGTTCCTGAATAATGAGATTGGGAGGTGAAGGGGATTGGAAGAACATTTCAGTCTGAAAGAACCAATATATGTATGTGAAGATTTGAAGGTATGAAACATTTCATTTGCATCAAATATGGGTACATAGCTTATACTTCAATATGAACCTGGGCATTTTTAATACTCACATGTGTGTGTGCATATATATACATCATACATTTATAAACATACATAATCTTATATACTTTATACATATATACACACACTTAACAACATACCTATATTTTATACAGCCTTATATATGCTACGTGTTTTATATAAATATACACAGACATATAATATTTGCACTGTGTGTATAAATAGATACAATATTTCTTTTCTTTTTTCTCTTCCTTTTTGTCATTATATTAACCTAATGAACTATATAAAGAATAAAGATGAACAGAGAATTAATATAGTTTTAAAGTGAGGAAATCGACTTCCCTGGATTATATCTGTAACTGTGTTCACCACACTAACAAATACCAAAGGAAAAAATGATTGAAATATAAGCCATAGACACATAGCTTTGTACAAGGACATTCCTTCATAGGGAAAAGCCTAAATGGACTTTGCAGGCTCAAGTTCCTTTCTGGAACACTATGAAAGAGCATGTCCTGTATTAGTTATGTTTCAGCTGAAAGTAAGATGTGAATAATAAAGGATATTTTCCACTGGGCTGGAGTTAGTTCACATTGACCAGTTTGCAAAATGACAGTGTATCCAAAATTCTTTTTGTGCAGGGCAGTATGACTCCAGGGAAAGAAAGGAATTAATACAACGCTGCCCAGAATTCTCTAGAGGACCTTTTGCTAACCTACTGAATTTCTACCCAGTGTTGGCCTGGTCCTCCACTATGGCAGTGTTTGGAAAGGGGGCTTATCTTGCTGCCCTCCCGCTCAGCTCCCCCCCCCGTCAGCTGAGCCAACCTCTGGACAAACTATAATATGTGCAACACTGGGGTAGTTTTCATTATTTTTTACATATTGTCTTACCTCTACAATTAGCTTCTAGGGTCACTTAGGATGTGCAACCTCTCAAATATTCAGTTCTTTGGTAATACATTGTTTTCTAAAAAAAAGAAAAAATCCCAATGGATTTCCCTTCTCAGTTTTCCAGTTTTCTTTTGCCATTCCGGCCTAAGGAAAGGGAACATATAAATCAACTTGGGAAGGAGGGGAAAATGATGTAGGAGAAGGCCTTTTCAGACAGAAGGAAAAGAAAAGATAGTCCTTTGACACCAGAAGGTGGACTTTGGAGGAGAGGCAAGAAGAGTAAGGAAGGGAGGTGAGAAGTGTGTGTCCATTTTCTCTGGCCTAAAGCCTCAGTAAGGGTGGATGAATAACTGGAAAACAAGCAGATACATTTGACCCCGGCAGCCCTGCACTGATGATAGTACCACCGAAGCATAACTCAGAGATGGCAGAGATGAGCAGCCAGGTGGAGGGAGACAGGTCCCTCTAGTTTCAGAAGGAGCCCAGGTTGGAAAGTAGTAGCTTCCTAGGTTGATTTAGACATAGAGAAAGCTGTGCAGGGGCATGAACCATGTCTACTAGCTCCCAGAGAGGCTCTGGAATGGCCCTGCCAGCAGGAATCAAGGGCTTATGGTTCTGCCTCAGTAGAATTCCAAATGCCTAGAGGTTGGAGAGGAAAGTCACAAAAGGACACTTGAAAATGGGCCCCCTGATAGAGCTGGCAACAAGATGCCACCGACACCAGAGACATGAACATGTGAGGACAACAGCAGTTGGAGCCATCTGAAAAGACTAGGTGTTTTGTTAGATTGAAAACTGTAGCAGTGGGTAGCAGCCAGATGGCAGGGAGGAGAGCAGAGCAGCCACACTGCCTCAGAGGCTGACAAAGACCCAGAGGACAGGATGGGGAACAGGGGACATTCTACCACCAGGAGCGCAGCAAGTTATCCTTCACTGAAGACTAGCCTTGAGAGAAGGGGAAAAGAAGACACTCCTGGAAGGTATTTACCCTAAAAAGAACAAGTTTAAACTAATAAATAAATTTAACTGGATGAGATATTGTTGATTGATGCATTGCAGTGTATTTTTCTTTTTACCCAAATGGGATAGAGACTACTGAGGAATTTTAAATTCACCAGAGAAAATAAAGTTATGGGTTTCTCATATATTCTGAGTTTTGTGCTGTGAAATATTTGAATTGGCTACACTTACTGGTGAGGGTTGGCTCAGAGGACTTTACATGCACTTGGCATGCAATAATATTTTAGTATATAACTTGGATGAATAAGTAGGAATCCATAAATCACTTTACCCAAGTAATTGCTAAATGGATTATCAAATTTACTATCCATAGCTAATGGAAGTTTTCATAGCTTCTAATTAACCAGATTTTAACATCTGAAGATAATGAATTATTGCTTAAGTTTACATTTGAATTTACATGTATACAAATTCTGCATTTACTTATCTATTAATTCCATTTCAAAGATTTGCTTTGCTTGTGTTTACTATGCTTGTCAACCACTTCCAGCCACATCCTAATAAGGTACAAAGACTTGGATCAGAGGGAGAAAAATAATTTGGTTTTCTAATCTTAATGTATCCTTAAGACTTGCCTCTGTCAGATCTGCCTGTCATCAACTGACCATCTGAATCTACCAAATGTTTACAAGTAATCTATACCAACAAGCCTTAAGAATTAAGTACTTTTTACCATAATGATTAGTTTAACAAAATTATCACATGTATGCCACTTTACAGTTCATGGCACTCTTCTAACAGTTCGTCTCTTTTAATTTTTAACAATTCTGAAGCTCTCTATAACCCATTCTAATCAAGTCTTTGTAGCCACTACTCCACTGATAACGTCGTCAAGGTGGTCAGTGACCTCCACCTTGCAAAATCGAGTGGTGAATGCTCAGTCTTTATCTCCCTGACCTCTCGACACCACTCAGGACACTTTCTGGAAGTTTTTTCTTCACTTTGTTTTGGCTCATCTTTTTTCCCTTAATTCAGTAGCTTCCCTTATTCAGTATCTTTTACTTTTTCTTCTCTGAAGAGAAATGTTGAAGGGCCCCACATTTCAGGGCTTGGCTTCTCTTTATTTTCAGTTTCTAGGAGACTTTATTCAATGCTTTACCTTTTGATACTATGCTAATAAGTCCTAAATTCATTTGGGACTCTAGTTCCAGCCTCTTCGATCTTGAATATACAAGTCTATTTAGCATTTCTACTTAGATGTTCAAGAGGTATCTCAAACTTAATATGTCCACCTTAACCAGTCCTCCCAATGTGTTTATTTTTTCTGGTTCCCATCTGTCTTCCTAGTTTTTGGCCTAATGACTATCTTGACTCTACTTCTTTTACATGCCCTGATTTTAGCTTAACTACGTGTTCTGACTCCCACCTTAAACTGACCTCCATATGTGGTCTTGTCCTTGCTTCAAGCTGCTCTGGACTTGTAGTCTTGCTTTGCCCATTGACTTCCCGGTTCTGCCCCTTATTTGCTCATTGGTCATGGTAAGTGGACAGCTTTCCTCAACCACTCTGCTCTCTGCCCTATATCCAAGGCTCTGGTTGTCAAAGATTCTGTTGTTATTTTCTACTTGGCAGCTTACTGTTAATGAAACCCAGTGCCTTTTATTAACCAGTAAATCCTGATTCCTTTATATTTTCTCCTTTAATGAGGGCTGTTAATCACATAGCCTATGGAGTATACCTATCAGAGTATTATCAGAGAAGGTTTGTCAAGCATTCTAATGCATATTGCCTTGTTCTTGCCTTTTAGGTGCTTATAATCAGCATTGGCTGAGAGGTTCATCTCCATTACCACTTTTAGTTGATTGGTATTAGCTGCCTGGAGTGCACTTGGGAAGGATTTTGAAGCCATTAAACTCAGTAGAAAAGAATACTATGATCAAAGGGTTATGCTTACCATCTACACTGCATGAAGGAAACTTACTGTATGTATTTGCCCCCCATATATAATCTAAGATACTATTCTCTTTCTCAAAACTCCTTTTCTGTTCTTAAGACAATAAAAAGAATTCATTAATATAAGTAACACAGGCATACCTCAGAAATATTGCAAGTTCAGTTTCAGGCTACTGTAATAAAGCAAATATCACAGTTGAGACAAAAGAATTTTTTGTTTCCCAGTGCAAATGAAAGTTATGCTTACATTATACCGTAGCCTATTAAGTGTACAATAGTATTACGTCTAAAAACCAAAGTACACACCTTAGTTAAAAATACATTATTGCTAAAAAATGCTAATCATCATCTGAACTTGTAATCAGTGATCACAGATCACCATAACAAACACAATAATATTGAAGAAATTTGAAATATTGCAAGAATTACCAAAATGTGATACAGAGACAAGAAATGAGCAAATACTGTACCAAAAAAGGAACTGATAGACTCACTGCAGGATTGCCACAAACCTTCAATTTGTACAAAAAATGCAAAATCTGTGAAGCACAGTAAAGTGAAGCACTGTAAAACAAGGTGTGCCTGTAATTCATTAATAAATATCAATAATACCAATACTATTTTTAGTAGTTCATTAATAACTGATTAATATAGTAATAGCAATAGTACTGCTAATGATGAATACAATGTCCTGAATACTTCACCCTTTGCCCAATAATTTATGAAGGATTTTGCTCAACTAACTCATTTAATCCTTACAATTACTCCTTAAGCATTACTGTTAATTCCTTTTCACTAAAAGAAACCAAGACTCAGAGATATGAAGTAATAGGTACAAGTTCTCTTTACTAGTAAGTGGCAGAATTATTAGAACCAAAGTTTGTCAGCCTACAAAGCCATGTTCTTAAAGACTTTGCTAGACTGTCAAAATGAAATTTGTTTAAAAGTTTTTAAGAATTTGATGTGTAATATACATAGAGTGCCCACATCTTTTCCCCCCCATTTTATTGAAATGTAATTGACATATAGCACTGTATAAATTGAAGGTGTAGAGCTTAATGATTTGACTTAAATATTCTATGAAATGATTACCACAGTAAACTTAGTTAACATCCATCACCTCATTTGGGAAGAAAAAAAGAAAAAGAAAAAAAATATTTTTCCTTGTGATGAGATTTAGGATTTGCTCTCTTAACAACTTTCATATATACCATACAGCAGTGTTAACATTACATCCCTGGTATTTATTTATTTTACAACTGGAATTTTGTAACTTTTGACCATCATTGTCTAATTTGCCTCTGTTAACCATAAATCTGATCTCTTTTCCTATGAGTTTTATTGTTGCTGTTGTTTTTAGATTCCACGGGTAAGTAGATCATATGGTATTTGTCTTCCTCTGACTTATTTCGCTTAGTATAATGCCCTCAAGGCCCACCCATGTTGCCACAAATGGCTAGATCCCTCCTTTTTGTGGCTGAATAATATTCCATTGGGTATATATACCACATCTTCTTGATCCATTCATCCATCCATGACCACTTAGGTTGTCTCCATGTCTTGACTATTGTGAATAATGCTGCTGTGAACATGGGAATGCAGAGATTTCTTCAATACGGCGTGTTTGTTTCCTTCAGACAAATTCCCAGAAGTAGAACTGCTTCAAATTTTTATTTTTTGAGGAACCGTCACATGAAGTGCCCAAATCTTAAGTGCATAATTCAGTGAATTTTTACACACACTAATACTCATGTAGTCCCCATCCAGGTCAAGATCTAGAATATTACCAGCACCTAGAAGGCTCCCTCATATTCTTTCCTAGTTCCTATTCCTCCCTAGGAGTAGTAATTCTATCACTATGAGTTAGCTTTGCCTGCTTTTGTATTTCACATAAATGCAATTGTACTGTCTGCATTCTGTGTCTGGTTTTGATTGCTAATGGTTATGTCCATGAAATTCATCTGTGATGAACAGACCCTAAACTGACTCCCAATGATCTCCACCTAAATCTTGTGCCAAAGGGATTTCTAAATGGCAGAGATCATTCCAGCTGGCACAGTCAGAGAAGTGACAGTGGAGGTCAGTCTTGAATCCCAAGATAGGTTTGGAGGGGCAGCTCAGGGCAGGACAACTGATTTGGGCAGGGTAGGCCAGCTGGCCGAGGGACCAAACAGCCAGAGTTCCAGCTGAGGTGCAGAAAGCAGCAGACAGATCTGGAGATGCATTCCCTCAGCCCTAGAGACATGGCGAATGATACACCAAAGGAAGCAGGTCTACTGAGCATTCCGAAAGAGCCTCTTGAGCTGTTTCAGAGACTCCAATGTCTGGTTTTCAGAGTCAAGCATTGTTTTTCATTAATTGTTACTTGTGAGATTTGGGGGTGCTTTTTTGGCAAATGTTTTAGTTTTATTTATCTTCTTGTCCTTATATTCCAGAACACAATGTTTTCTAAGAGATTGTCATTCTAGTATCCACTAAAGAAACACTGTAGTCACATCCAGCCAAGAAGGAAGTAAATGTCCTCATAAGCGTAATCTCCGCCTGTGTTGCTCCCCTCAGACTGTTAGCCTCCTACCTTCACCAATTTCCTCCCAGCAATATTCATTTATTTCTGATGGACATGCACAGTTGTCAACAAATGTTGTATTAAAAATAGATTTCTGTCTTTCCTAGGAGTGACTTGGGACTGGAGAGGCACCATCAAAGGTATGTTTTCAGCACAACCTGCTGCTGAGAGAACTACGGTGCACACTGAGCTTTACAGAAATCTGGGCAGGGGGCGGGGAGAATATTTCCAATGGCAAAACTGACTTGCAGCAACAGAAATAGTAACAGATGTTCTGAGATTCTTCCATTCACAAACAGTTTAATCAAGTATCTTCTAATTTAGTCTAGTCAGATTCAGATGATCAGAATGCTCCAATCAGGTCAATGGACAACTGGATTGAGGTGGCAAATTTTAACTTTTGGAGAAAGAAAATTTTGGGAAAATAGCAAATAAGTTAGACGGGAATAGAAGTACATTTTCTGGCCTCACTATGATGTACCAGACCCTGTTCTCAGCATTTTTGCATATGTTTTGGGCCTGATCTTTCTGTGCGCTGTAGATATCTGCTAACTTATGTAAATTTATCTGTAGTCATATGCTAGCAAGCGGCACGCATTTATCCTCTCCATGCCTATCTCTCCTTCCTTCTCCAACTCCCTTCAGCCCCCCTCCTGTATCCTTGACAGTATGTCCTTGATGTTAAGCTTCTCCTACTACCTGCCTCCTGCTGTCTTCACTAATCCCTCCTCCCTCCCCTGCTTCCCTCTTGGCTTCATTTACCCAGACTTTCAGAAGGCATTTAAGTATCAAATGGTTTCAGGGTGCATTACCAGCTGTTGCTTTAGGCCAAAACTTACCTGAAGTGGGGTATGAATTTAAGGGCTGTGCACCATGAAGGGAGAGTCTACCCTTGCGCTTGAAATATGGATAGGCAGACTGACTTAAAGACTCATTTCCATCAGATGTATTTGATCATCAATTTGAGAGAGTTAAAAAGAAAAATAATTGGGAAAAAAATAAACCTTGAAAGATAGGCAAAGCATGTAGCCGACACTCGTCCTGGGTATTGTAGCCCTACTTTGTCAGCAATCCACTGCTTTTTTGTCACCCCATCCCCACTTCCCAGCTATCCTAGGATCCATATCCTATGTGCAGACTCTGGTGCTCTCTACCTCACTTTTATAACAAGATTGAAAATATTTCTATCTTGCCATCAGTCCTCTGCTACAGCCGGTCATTAGATTCTGTCTTCTAAGTACTCTGTTTTTAGTCACATCTTCCCCAGATTCCTTTTCCCTCTTTTCCATCTCTCCAAATCCTTCCCATTTTAAAAAGCTCATTTGAATTCAAGTCCTCTACAAATCCTGCCCTGACCACCCAGTGGAAATGAGCTCTTCCTCCCCTAACATTGCTTGTATAACTTGGCAATTCAAAACGTTCAAAGCAATAAATATATATTGTGTGTTTACCATGTGCAAACTACCATATAAGGTACTGTATAGGACTCCAAGATAAACAAAATGCATTTTCCCTGAACAGAGTATAAAATAAATTCTCAAAATTATAACCAAATGCAGAACAGGCTATGTACTATGCGACATAGTAGACAGAGCTGGAGAGGTCTGGAGGAGGGAGGGGAGAAAGAAGCTTGTCTTGCCAATGGGTTTCAGCCCCTGGCAAGTTCACTATGGATTCAGTGTGACCAAAGAAAAATGACATCAAAACGTTCTCGGGGTGAAAGCATTATACCCAACTTTATTTCCAGGTGGCAGGTCAGTCACTAAAGTCCCGTTCACTCAGAGCGAGTCTGCATGCAGCAAGCCGGTCTCTGCCTCTGGGCCCCTCTGTCTGCACAGACATCCTCTGGGTCTCTCTGCACAGTCGTACCACACAGCCATCCTCTGGGCCTCTGTCCTCTGCTCTCCTGCAGCCTTGCGGCCCTGCCACCATGTCATGCCCATAGCACTGGGCGGAGCTCTTTTTATAGAGTCAACAGCCATGTATTGCCCACAGGTGTGCAGTGAGCTAGTCAACCAGGGCCAGGTGAGAATCCTGGCCACAGGAACTCTCATTTTATCCACAAAGCTGACATTTGTTCAGCGGATGATGCTGGATACTTTATACTATCATTTAAGCCTCACTACAAGTCATTTTATAAGGGTGGAAGATAAGGTCCAGGAATGTGTAATAAAAATTAACCAAGATTGCATACCTGATTAAGTGATGGTGTGTAGAGTCAGAATTCAAATCAAGTCTGTTTGGCTTCAAAGTCCCATTCTTTCCACTACTACTTATCTCTATAAATTTGATGAAAGTTTTCATGAAGAAGGAGGCATTTGAGATGAGGCTTGGATCATGAGTAGGATTAGATAAATTAGAGAGAGATAGAAGGAGGGAGGGAGGGAGGGAGGGAGGGATGTAAACTCCTCAGTGCTCAAAACTCATAAGCAAGATGCAGAGACAAAAAAGAACAAGTGAGTTTTGGTAATAGTAAATAGTCAAGTTAGACTGGCTCACGGAATATATGGAATAGGCTAATAATATAGTAACAACCATCCTTTTTGAGTCAAACACCGTTTTACAGACTTTTATGTGTACAGTCTTATTTAGTACTCCTGGCCACCCTGTGAGATAATATATCAGTTAACCATGGCCCCAAAGCACAGTGGCTTCAATTAGCTCCCAATTTTGTAAGTTGCCAGTTTGGGCTGAGCTAAACTGGGGCGTTCTTTTGACTAGTCTCACCTGGGCTCACTCATGTAGCTAGTGGATTAGCTGGCGCCTGATGGTCTAGAAGGCCTCAGGTACCTTCTAGCAGTTTGCAGTTGGAGGGCAAGCTTGGGAGCTGGGGAGCTGTGGTTCTCCTCCACATGTCCACTCCAAAAGGTCAGCTTGGGTTCATTCACAGTGTAGACTTAGGTTTTTGAGCATGGAGAGTGGAATCCTCAGGGCCTCTTGAGCCCGAAGCTCAGGAATCATATACAGTCTCTTCCACATATTCTATTGACCATAAAAAAAAGTCACAAGGCCTGACTAAATTCAAAGGGTGGGGAAATAGAGTCCAACTGTTGTTTGGATTTGTAATTTTCTATTATCAAAGGGTAAAGGGCTTGTCATTATCTATTATCTACCATGGATACATATTATTATCCCCATTTTTAGAGACTGAAAAAAAAAAGGAGGCTTGAGGAGGTTAAGCAGTTCTCCTAAGGTTGCATGATTAGGGAATATCAAAGTCAGAATTTGAACCCAAGTCTGTCTTAGTGTAAAGGCCATGCTGCAAAGGCATGTAGTAGCCCTATGATATGGAGTCTACTGTGACTGACAAGGTGATGAGTGTTCATGTAATTCAGAAGATAATAAACTGCCACTGATAGATTTTGAGTTATTCTGGAAAGGGCTGAAGGAAAGTTTAGATGGGCTGATACCAACACAGGAACTCACGTAATGGTTAAAGGGAGAAGAAAATATGCATCAGAACAATAGTGGCAGCTCTTCAAATGGTAAAGATGAGAATAAATGTGTCTCCTCTTGGAGAAGAGAGAATAAATTCAAGAGACATTGTGTAGTTAGAATTCATAGGATTTGGCCATTGATTGATATGATGGGGGAATAAAAGTGAAGAGAGAAAGGGGTCTCTAAAGTCACCATCCTGTGTCAGGGGAAAAGCAAGGCTGGTAACAGAGTGAAGGAAGTCAGAAGAAGGAGCCAGGTCAGGGATTAATGAAGAATCTGGTTTGGGACTTGTTCAGTTAAAGCATCAGCAGAATAGCTATATGAAGGTGCTTAACAGGCATGTGGCAAAGCCGGGTGAGAGCTGGGGAGAGAGACTGTTTCTGCAGACTGGAAGTCATCTGCTGATAAATGGGATTAGGAGTTGCAGAAGCAGATGAGTTTGCCATAGGGAGAGATGGTCAAGAGAAAAGGTAGCTGGTGTACGAAGAATATAATGTCATCCAATTTCAGAGGCTATCCAGAGAAAACAAGACTGACACAGAGATGGAAGGATGGCCAAAGAAGTACATGGTAAAAGGTAAAGGAAAGAGAGTTTCAAGATGTCGAGGAAAGACAGAATGTCAGGATGGAAGGGTAATCCGTATACAAATGTCACCGAAAATTGATTGTGTTCCGTGGCACATAACTGGAGTTGAAGTGGGTTAGAAAAGTGACTGGGGATTGGATAGAAGGCAGAAATTCTTGACATTTTTATGGTTGGGGATCCCTTTGAAAATCTGATTAAAGCTATGTATTTCTATAAAATACTTCATACCCAATTTCAGGAGGTTCATAAAGTCACACACAGTTTCATGTGGTTTTTAAAATCAATGGGCTACAATGAGTAAGAAATGAATTTCATATTTTGAACACCTGATCTAAGGATAAATAACAGTTTTATTCACATCAGAGGGAGCAGAATATTAACTGATTGATTTGAGGAAATGCTGGAGCTAAATGTAGTGCTTAGCTCCTACAAAAAGAGCACAAGTGAGAAGAGAGAGAGGAGAAAGGAGAGAGAGAGAGAGAATTAATTATGGTCAGATTAAAATAAGAGTAATAATGATAACTATAATTCATTAAGGCTCTATTATATATCAGGTACTTTATATATAATATTTTGTTTAATACTCACAAAAACCTTCTAAAGTAGTTATTATTAGCCCAGATGAGGAAAATGAGACTCAGATCAGTTAAATGGCAAACCTAATGGGGTCATTGGCTAAGATGGGATTCAGTGTGAGATTTTTCTGGTTCCAAATCTATGCTTTCCCAATATGCCATACTACTCAGGAACATATATTAAAAACAAAACAAAATAACAGAAACTCCCAGCTAAAATGTTGGGAATAGAAAATAATTTACTTTAGGAGGCCAATGCCTTATCTATTAGGCGATCGGGACTGATGAAAATAATTTACTTGAGGCATTATCTAATACAACCATATAGTGAAAACAATTTTAAAATACCAAAGGAAAACATGAGCCAAGTTAATGTTAACTGAAAATACCATAAGAATCATATAAGAACTTGTGTGTATGCTGAGAAATCACCCAGTAAACTTTAGCCTTTATTCCCTATGAATACTTTTGAAATGTGGTTTGGAAAGTTTATTAGAGAGGTTATGCAATCATTGTGACAAACAACTTCCAAATACAGTGGCTTAACAAAAAATGTATTTCTTGTTCACATCACACTTGGCATAGTATGAGGTGTGGTGTGGTGGGGAGGGGGGTGGGGAGGGCTCTGTTCCACTTACTCAGGGGCCATTCCGTCCAGTGGTCTGCCTTACTTCGGGCCCCAGATGCCCCCCTCAGCTAGGTTTCTGGTATTCAGTCAGCTGGCCAGCCCAGGGAGAGAACAGGGTAGATTGCACCAGCCCTGCCTGCATTTCATTAGCTGGAGCGGGTCAGACGGCTCCACGGAGATGCAGGGTGCCTGGGAAGTGTAGTTTGTAAAGTTGAGCACCACGAAAAAGGAAACTGATCTAGAAAGTCTGCATCACTAAGCTTCTTAATGTACCTTTGACATGATATATATTTAAAACTGGTCAACATTTATAGTTAATGTAGGCCTGACAAGAGTTTTTTTCCTCAGGAATGAATATAAGGACAAATTCTATTCCTAGTCCTGTTCAATGTACTATGAGACACTGATAATAATTATTAAAGAAGGAAAAGAAATGAAAATACAAGAAAAAAAGAAACAAACATTTACACCTATAGGTGACATACTTTTGAAGTCCCGGGAATTCAAACAAAATTACAGTGAATTATAAATAATTCACAAATAATCTTATCATATATTTAGAGTATAAACTACACATCTGTATCAGATAAAATCTCGTGCACCTCCTCGGATGCTCTGGACGGCCTCTTTCCTCCTGATGATGCCACAGAGCCCCCGTCCTGAGCCGCCTTGGCTGAACATCCTAAGCTTACCGGAAACAAGCTGTAGCCCCGGCTTGCCTGTGCCACGCTCCTCACAGTGCTAGTCACCACATCCAGACTCACAGGATGTAACGCTGCTCTGTAGTGTGTGTTTTAATTTCCTGGGCTCCCACCATGGGGCTGGAGTACACAACTCAGAAGCACAGGAGAATTAATTTCCTCTGAGGGGAACTTTGATCAATAGGGAATAGGAAACTAAGAAGGAGAGCTGAACAAATAACCTTCTGTTTTCTTCCCCACTGTGGACCTTCCAGAGGTGTGGCCTCCTTCTTGCCCTTCGAGAAAGATCCTGAGTACTAAGCAACACCCCTTGGAGCCCATTGGGAAATGGCCTGTGGCATTGCATTACCTCGTTCCTTACATCACTTACCCTTTTCTCCTTTACTCTCTGGGCTTGTGCCTCCCCGAATTTCAGCATTTTATCCTTAGCTAAGGCTGTGCTTCCTAGAGGACCATGTCAAAGTTCACACATAAATAAATTACATTACTATATGCTGGTGACCTAACTGAAAAGTAGAATGAAAAATCACTTCCTTTCAACATAAAAATTAAATATTATTTTGGCTCAGGTAGATTTATTTAAAAATTGCAAAAACATTCTGGGAGAAATAAATGAAGAAATAATAAATAATATAAGCTATGGTTCTTATTCAGGACTTTGGGAAGATGAAATATTAAGATAAGAATTCTTTCTAAGGTAATACACAGATTTAATGGAACACTACTTCAACTTCCCATGAGTTACTTTATTTAACAAGATAAACTGAGTGTGAAAATTCCCCTGGAAAAGTGAAAAGTTAGGAATACATATTTATTTAAAAGATGATAAACTCTATTAGATAAAAACCACCTTTATCAGTATGATAATAAATAATTTTGGTGCTTTTATAGTCTATAAAGAACTTTCACATACATTTTCTCATTTACTCACCATAGTAAGTAACACTATTAAATTGATCAGAAAAAGACCTGTACTTTAGAGATTATTTATTTACTTGGACTTAGTTACAGATGGCTTCTTTCCAAAGGAAACTTGAGGTGCTTCATCTCACAGTTGAGAAGTTTAATGGTTGGAGAGCTCCCAAGGAAAGGGCCAGTAATTGGATACTGGAACTCCCATTTAACTATTTTGACTCCAGAGCCTATGTTTTTTTATGAAATGACAATGAATCAAAAAATGTCCATTTAATTTAAAAGAAGAAAAAATTTTAATGTAATGGAATAGATACCAGAAACACATTTAAAGTATTATAAGAATTTAGCATTGTTTTTTTCATGGTCCTATGTGATCATATCTTTATCTTTGTAAAATTATTTTAAATTATTTTGGGGAATAGGAAGGATATAAACAGAGAATGAAAAAAATGAATAAATAAATGAAGTAAATTAATTAGTATATTAATAAATGAATTAATAAACTTGAAACAGCATAATAATAAGGGGGAGAATATGTGATACATTTTGTTGGGATAATCAACCATAGTACAATATTGAAAATTAACTCAGTCACCCACATTTCACACTCAATGATGCAAAAAATTTCCAGGAAAGTGAAAGTATTAGCTTGGTTCATAGTAGGCTCTCAAATAATATTTATTAATGAATGAACATCTGAACAGTGGGTCCAGATGTGTTCACAGATAAATTTTACCAAACATTTAAGGAAGAAATTATACCGATTCTCTGTAATCTTTTTTAGAAGATAGACACAAAGAAGATACTTTCTAACTCATTCTATGGGACCAGCATTACTTTAATGCCAAAACCATACATTGTAAGAAAACTGCAAACCAATCTCTCATGAACATAGATGCAAAAATCCTCAACAAAATATTAGCAAATCAAAGTCAACAATGTATAAAAAGAATTATAAATCATGACCTAATGGGATTTATCCCAGGTATGCAAGGCTGGTTCAACACTCAAAAATCCATGAATGTAATCTATCAAATCAATAGGCTAAAGGAAAAAAAAGATCATATGAATAAATGCAGAAAAAAGATTTGACAAAACCCCGCATCTATCTATTCATGATAAAAACTCTCAGTAAATTAAGAATAGAAGGGAATTTCCTGAACTTGATAAAGTATATTTACAAAATCCTACAGCTAACATCATACTCAATGGTAAAAACCTTGAAGCTTAAGATCAGGACCAGTGTAAGGATGTCCCTTCTCCCCGCTTCTTTTCAACATTGTACTGGAATTCCTAGCTAATGCAATAAGACACAAAAAAAGTAATAAAAGATATACAGATCAAGAAAGAAGGAATACAATTGTCTTTGTTCTCAGATAACATGATCATCTATGTAGAAAATCCAAGAGTCAACAAAAAAATTCCAAGAACTAATGAGCAATTTTAGCAAGGTTGAAGGATACAATATCAATAGTCACTTCCCTATAAATCAGCAATGAGCAGGTGGAATTTGAAATTAAAAACACAACACCATTTACATTAGCACACCAGAAATGAAATAATGAGGTATCAATCTAACAAAATACATGCAAGACATATATGAGGAAAACTATAAAACTACAGAAAACTTTGGAAGGAAGAACTAAATAAATGGAGAGATATTCCATGCTCATGGATAGGATGAGGATTTTTAGGGCAGTGAAATTACACTGTAAGATACTATAATGGTGGATAAGTGTCATTATAAATTTGTCTGAACCTGTAGAAGATGCAATATCAAGAATGAACCCAATTGTAAACTCTGAACTTTGGGTAATAATGATGTGTCAATGTACATTCACCAATTATCACAAATGTACCACTTTTATGGGAGATATTGGTAAAGGGAGGCAAGGCATATACTGGAAATATGTGTATCTTCTGTTCAATTTTGCTATTAACCTAAAACTGCTCTGAAGCATAAAGTTACACTTAGAAAAATAATAAAACATTAAAAAAGTTATTAAAAGGAAAGGAAGCTGTACATCCCAAATGTGGAAATTATTCATGGATGCTTTCCATAAGACAAGATGAATTTGAATATATGTGCACTGTAAACATTTGTACAACAAAATATTATCACCCTTCAGTCCATCTCTCCTTACTAAAATCTCTTCAGTGGTAAGGAGTTGCTAACTGGTTAGATTCCAGGGTAGGGACTGAGCCATGTTTACAAGGAAGTAAGGTATGTGTATGCCTGCAGTTATACTTTCAGCACTTGCTTCCACCCCTCTTTTCCATGTCTTTTATGTCATGGGAGGATCTGCCTTTGTTGGACACAGTAGGTACTTCTCCTCCAGCTTGCTGTATCCAGATACTAAGCTTTCACTCTCATATTGCTCCCTTGTTTTAAACACACTGTGGTAGAGCCTGGCCCTTAGTGGCAGACCTAGACATTTCCTTCTGCCACTTTCTGCTTCCAAGATTGTAGGATATACATGGATTTCCTTCTTTTGTTTGAGGAGTCATGGCTACATTTCTTCTGCCCTCCCTCTATTCTGACTCAAAGTTATGCAGTTGTGCACTTATTCACAAATGGATGTATGAAAGGAGCAAGAAGATGGGCTCCCCTTGTGGAGATTGCCTCAGCCACATCTGTTCTACCCACACAGTCTGGCAACACACATTCCCCTTGGCCAATGGGATAGGCACATGACTTATACTTGAACAGTTATATGCACTGGGTACTAGATGAGGTTAAATTAAATCATTTCATCTTCCCAATAATCCTGTAAGATAGCTATTCCTCTAAAGATGAGGGTACATTGGTAGGGAGAGATTATCTGTCCTCATGAGGCACAACTAGTAGGTGAGGATTCTGGGGTCCAAACCTAGGCAGTTTGGTTCTCAACTCCTCCTGGTCTCAATGGTTCAAGCTCAACTATTCACAGTCCTACTGGGATTTTTCCAACTTGTGTTGGGGCAAGAAATACTGTTACATCCCCAAAACATTAAGATATTAATCTAGGGTCATCTGCAACCATGTTCCCCACCCTGTATCTGACGTAGAAGAGAATAAAGTTGACAACTGGAGACAAGCAAAATGGCTTGACAGGTTCCTAGAAACATTAAGACTGAGCTTCCAGTTATTTCCAGCCTTTCTCAGTTTCATTAGTACATAAAGTACATTAACCCAGTTTTTTGCTTATACCTTTTCAAACTGTATTTCTGTCATCTGAAACCAAAAGGGTTATGACTATTAGAGAAATTGGAGCCCAGATTGATTAGGCTCATGTGACAAATTAAGCATGGTCATTAAAATAGGCAGTAAGTTGAGCTCAGCAGTCCCTGTTAGAGAAATTGCTAAAGGAAGATCTCAGATAAGGTTAATTAATCATAGGTTCACAGAAATACATTTAACAGGTGGCTCACTAAAGTCTTGATCTGCATAACCCAAAACATATCATGTCTGGTAAACCGAGGCTTAATGTGAGCTGCTGCTCTACAGGGTCACATTCTCTCATCTGTTTCCAGACCCAAAACCCTGAATGAAGAGGAAACAGAGTAAGATAAGAGGAAACAGTTAAGCACTGTAACCCTCCATGTGCTTACCATGAGCTTTCTTTCCCGAAAGCAATTTGTAGCCTACATGACTATACATTCAGGAAAGAGAGATATCCAAATTTGGGGGCAGGAGGGAGCATTATTGAATTTGGGCTCCAAACCCACACTGGCTGTGGCTACCTACAAATACCACCACGGGGTGTTATGAGACCATCTGCTCTGGAACTGAGTCTAACTGAGTTCACCTTGTAGAAGTTCCAGTGGAACCTGAAGCCATTTATATAGTTATTTCCTTAGTTCCTGATCTCAAATGAATACCCCTGGCAATTGAACCCCACACTGGATCCCTAACCCATGAAATAGCAATCATGGGAAGAGCTAAATTGATGTTGGGGATTGTCCTCCACATCAAAATAGTAAACCAAAAAGATATGCATCTCTTAGAGAGTTACAAAGGATAGTGACACATTCAAGGAAAAAAGGTAGCCCTTTGTCACTGGGTTGAAAATTGATTACATATTTTTAATTTCTCTACAATCATTCACTCATTTTATTTTCTTACTTAGATACTAGGTTTTGAAACCACAAAATTTCTCTTCACTTGTTTTTGATGTTATTTTATTATGCTACTTATGTCTGCTATTTGTTATTAGCTAAAGGTTTCCTTCCTCTTTTAGACTTTATTTGAAAAACTAAACATGCATGAAAGAATATTCTTACTTCAACATATAAAAACAGAAGCTGGCCAAATAGAAAATGTTACTCTCCCTAAGGGAAAATGATTGTCCTTAAGGTTTACCGACATGAGTAGATAGGGATAATGAGAACTGGCTCATGGGACTGAAGCAGCACACATTTCTTATTTCCTCAGTTGACTACAAGTGAACCTCTGCATATTAGTCATTTCTATCTTGGGCCTGTGCAAAAAACAAAGGTTTGAATAAGTGCTTAATATAGAATGTGAAGAGAGAGGAAACATCCTGTCAAATGTTTCAGGTTTTGGAAAATCACATTTACTTTGATTTCTCTCCTGGACAGTCTAAGTGTTTTAAAAAGTTTGTTTCCCCCTCAAATGATGATAAAGTTTTAAACAAAATCTCAGCTGTACTTCTTAAGAACTTAGCCAAATAATTCTATAAATTGTCTGGAAAAAGGAGGAGACAAGAATAAGCAGTTTTCGAAAAAGATAACTATTTAGTGGAAAATTGCCCACTAACAGTTTAAATGAAATAATTAAAGTGGTATAATATTGATTCAAAAATAGATAGAAAGCCAATTATATAGACAAAAAGTACAGAAGCTGACACTGGTATGCATAAAAGCTTAATACATAAAGAAGAGTAAGGAAGCAAAGAGTGCTATAAAAATTGGATACCCTGAAAAGACTAATCAAGATTCTTAGCTCATGCTATTTATCAAAATAAATTAAAGTTACATTAAGTTAACTATTTTGAAAACCATAGGAACATTTTAAACTATAGCTTTTTAATCTCATAAAAAATGGAATATATGCTACTTAAAAACAATAGAACAAAAAATCCAAATTGAAAGATTAGATATGATGCTTATACTATAAATCAATAACAATCATAAATATAATTAAGAAGCTAACAACAAATGGGGAACACAATTTCCAAAAAACAGGACAGATTAAAGATCAATGTGGAGAGCTCATAGAAGCTGAGAAAATGCATGAGCTCCTAATTAAGAGATGGACCAAGAACATCAACAATGTTAACACACCATATATATATATATATATATACATACATACACAAAAAAGAGAAAAGATAAACACTTAACAGTATAAAAATACTTGATGTTATGAGTTACAGCAGAGATGGCTAACAGACCAGCAAAGTTCATGCTTCTTCTTTACAGCAGGTTTTCAGTTAGGAAGTACATTTCTCAGCCACCTTTTTCTCGAGGTGAGGCTATATAACTGGTCTCAATTGAATGTAAGTGAAGAGTGACATGAGACCCTTGCAGAGCAAGGCTTTTAAGAACTGGGTTGTGTCTTTTTCACATTCTCTATTCCTCTTCCACCTTCTGGATGCAATTAACTATAATGTCTTAGCAAACATTTATGACTTAGCTGCAGTTATTTGGCATTTTCAGCTCTTATAAAGGGAGGTGGTCTCCTTTCTCCATCAAGATTTATGAAATAGGAAATTCTGTAAACATAGAAAGCTTTAGAAAGTGCTACTACAAGAGAGAATTAAGGCTCTACTCAGAAATGCAAGGAAGAGGAAGACATGGGACATTGAAAACTTTGAATCCGTATGAGAAAAAATTAGGTTTGCTTCATGTAGCAGACAAAAAAGTAACAATTTAAACAGGATAGAGATTTATTGCTATCTCACATAAAGGAAATTCAGAGGCAGGTGATGTAGGACTGATACGATGTCTCCACATTATCTTTTATACCTAGGCACTTATCTTTCAGTTCCACAACCATAGCATTTTGCTCCCATACTCAAGGTCACAAAATTATTCAAGATGGATAGTAGAATGCCAGCTGCCATAGAAAAGGTTTGAGGAAAGAGAAAATGCAGAGGGCAAAAATCTGCTGAGTCAGTTTTCTTAAAAAGCTTCTGAGGACCCCCATACTACATTTCTGGTTCCGTCTCATTGACTGGATCTGTTGCATGGTCACACCAAATTATGAGGAGGGCTGGGAAATGTGTTTCATACCAGGTGGCAATATTCCCAGTTAAAATTTGGGGTTCTCTTCCAAAGGGAAATGATGAAGATGATAGGCAGGTCTTCCCTAGGACCCATCTTACAGAGTGGTGCAGGGAAGTTCTAGGATAACCATTGCCAACAGCTTCCAGGCCACACTGGAGGAAGAAGGAACTCTTTGGGGGGAAGTTCTTTGGGAGAAAAATGGGACTCCATGCTTTAGATTATAAGACTGAGAAGGCAGGACAACTTGAGAGTCTGAGATGGATTATTTTTTTATGAATGAAAAAAATGGTAATTACAAACTCCAGTAAAAACAAATGCTATACAATAAAATCATATTGAAATATGAAACAAAATAAAATAATGGTGTAAGAAAATATAGTTTATTGAATATTTTTAATGAATTATATTCTCTTTTAACTGGCCAGGGGGTCATATAGTGATCACATCTTGAACCAATATGAGCAAAATATTTACGTGAGTATAAACATGGAAACTGTACATATTAGTTTTAACATTTACCTTCAGACAAGATGTGGATCAGTTGTAGCTGCAAAACAATACATTTTAATATTACAATGTAAAATATAATTGACAGAAGGCGGAAAGTGGGAGGCAGGAGTAGAAAGCAAAGAAAAAGGTAGGAGAACTCATTCCTCATCTTACAGAGTTGTTAGGATATTGATTCATGTTTATAGTAAGAGAACTACAATTTTAAATACTATTTAAATTATAAAGATAACCAATAAAAGAACTAAAAATGAGATGTTGGAAGGAGGAGGGGACAGACAAAAGTATCATGTGTTCCCAGAAACGAAATCTTTAACGGTAATGAAAATAATGATGTTTACTTTTTTCCATAAGAATAATGTTTTCACTGGGAGTGAAGTACCAAATAAATTCCATGAACAATATGTCAGGGAGCAAAGAAAAAACTTTGGTAAGTCTGTATGTTGATTCAAAAGAATTTATTTGTGTTACAAATGGATACATTTTCACTGATGGTATTTTTCAATTGTTCTAATGTACTGAACATTATTACAGATCTCCCTCAATTTATGATGGGTTACATCCTGATAAACGTATTGTAAGCTGAAAATGTAATAAGTTGAAAATGTATTTAATACACCTAACTTACTAAACATCATAACTTAGCCTAGCCTATGTCAAACATGCTCACAACACTTATATTAGCCTACAGTTGGGCAAAATCATGTAACACGCAGCCTATTTTATAATAAAGTGTTGAACATCTCATGTAATTTATTGAATACTGTACTGAAAGTATAAGACGAAATGATTGTATGAGTACAGAATGGTTGTGTGGGTGCAGAATGGTCCTTAGTGTACTAATCGTGTACCCTCATGATCACCTGGCTGACTGGGAGGTGTGGCTAACTGCTGCAGCGAACAACATGAGGGTATTGTATTGCATATGGCTGCGAAAAGACCAAAAGTTGAAGTTTAAAGTGCAGTTTCTACTGAATACATACCATTTTTACAACATCATAAAGCTGAAAAATTTTAAGATGAACCATTATAAGCCAGGGACAATCTGTATTGGTTAAGAACTGTATCTGTATTTGCTTTTTAAAAAGAACATGAATTACACATTTTTAGGTATCAGTTTGCTTGCTGTCTTAGAATTTTGAGGATATTTCAGTAGCTTTGGATGGTTCACTTCTATTCAGGAGCTGTTTCCAGAAAGATGAAGGTAATGATTTTTCTTTCTCTATAAATTTGCCAGTAGCAAGAGCAGACTTCAAAGCAATTTTGCCAGTCCTACACCAACTCTCAATCTGAGATGATTGTTTTCATTGAGAGGTTTTTCCATCTCTAAATATCTCAGGACCCCAATATGGACTTTGTGAGATTCTGGGACCCTTAAATCAGGCCCTAACATTTGGCTTCTCTTCATTTGTTTCTCTTCCCAGGCTTACTTGATCAACATAAAAGGCAGAAGAAGAAAAATAAGTCATTAAAAGGTGGTTTTGAGAGCTGGTAGAAAAAGTAAAGCATTGACTTGGGTAGATAGAATTTCTTCCTTTTTTGGATGGTAAGTGGGTAAGGTTGAGTTACCTTTAGGCTGATGATAAGACTGAATATTTTATATATCCTGTGATAAAGAAATTCTGTATGTTCCTGAACCAGTGCCAGCAGGGGCTCTACTCAGAGCTGCTAAAAATTGATATGGAGATTAATGAAATAAAGGACAGAGAATCCATGATTTTCCTGTACTTGAGATTTTACTTCACTGGAAGCTATGTATCCAAGTATTACTGGTTTCTAAGTAGTATGACATAGTATGAATTTCTTTTTTTGTTTTTGCTTATTTGTGTTTTCTAATTTTTCTGTAGTAAATATGTAAGACATTTGTGAAAATAAAAAGGGGGAAAAGAATGATGAATCTAAAAAGTCAAAATCATTTCAATGTATATCCTTCTTTTTTGACCTTATTTTTTTAACTTTGTTGTCATCCTTTTGAGATCTCTTCCACAAGGCAATCTATAAACCACCTGACCCATAAGTCAAGATTCCAGGTTAGCTATTCACAACTCTGAATTATGTGAAGAAATCCAGGTTATTCTTACTTCTTACACTGAAAAGTAATAACCAACTTCTCATTGAATACACTGAAAAGTATTAACCAACTTAAACTTAACCAAATAGGTGTTTATAAGTGAGATATTCCACCCACTCAATGGAGTCACTGAAAACTGTTATATGAAGATTCTATTAACAGAAAAAATGTTCAAGGTATCCATATTATATTTTTAAAAGGCAGGGTACAAATTATATGAACAACAGATCTATATTGATGAGAAAAGTCTCTAGAAAGAAATATCCCAATGTGTAAATAATTTTTGTTTTTAAGATAATGCATGTAAAAGCACCACAGAATAGCCAATTAGTAGGTGGTCAATCAAGGTTAGTTGAATTTCAAAATTTGTATTCTTACTTTTAAAGAATCTCTCATTAGAAGACAGTCCAAAGTAGGGGCAATTTATATAAAGGTGAATTTGGTTGACCTGTAAGTGAATGACAAGTTGAAAATGAGCTAAATACTGAATAATAGGAATATGGTAAGAAAATAAATTTGTAAACAATCTAGTTGGTCTTTGTCTCTGGGCTGGTAACAGTGTTGCCTTTCATAAGTTGTACAAAAGTTTTCTGTTTTCTAAGACAATGTTTGATAGTAGTCATAAAAAATAATGACACTTGGGTATGCACATATAACATTCATTGAAAAAGGAAAATAAAATAATGTATGCAATAATTATAAATATGAACCAATCTATGTGTATATACGGATTAAGGCTAATGAATCATTTACAAGAGATAGAAATAGTTTGATATTAAATGGATTCCTTATGTACCTTGCAATCTGTGAAAGCATCTGTATATATAATTTAAAATATTCATATAATTTAAAAGTGCATCATCAAGGGAAGATTTGTTGAAGCCATTCTAAATAAAGTGTAATGAAAGATTACTGAGTCAGTCCTGCTGTTAAGCACTTTGTAACTACTGGATAATTAAGGAATACTGGAAAGAAATTTAAAATCTGCTTTTGCTTTCCAGTCTTGGAGAGATTTTCACAATTTCCAGAATTTCCTGTCACATGCCTTAGATCTTCATAAAGTTCTGGAATAACCACTGGAATATTTTTACTAGATTTTAATGTTAAAAAAATCCTGTTTATAAGGGGTCTTATTATGAGATCTGGGCTACCACAGGGTCTCAAAATCAGTTCTATATGTGGTGGCCTGTAGCAAAGACTTAGATAATATTTTTCTTCTAAATGCATCAAACTTTAAGTATGTTTATCCTGTAAATTCAGAAAAGATGCTGCATATGGTGATTTCTATTTGAAAAAAACAATGGACATTTCCATATCTTGAGAACAAAATTGAATTAACATTTTTTTTTATTATGACCCACAGAAAACTTGTAATACAGTTTTGTTGTAACTGGTTTAAAGATTATCTCAAGTTTGGAAATATTTTTTCTATAAATGTTTATATTAACTTGTCAGCAAAAAATGCCATATATTTTTTAAAAGTCCAATCACTAACATCTCTGTATTTTTTTCTTATCTTCACAAAACAGCTTTTATACAGTTTATAACAACATAATCAATGAATGTATTTGATTTTGTGACCTGTTCTACTTACTATTATTTCATTTATATTTTCATACATGGAGATTTCTCATAGTTGTTTTAAATCAATGTTTTTAACCATATATATGTATTAACTTCTTTTTGAGGATTAAGTGAATTATACATTTGAAAATTCATCTCATACATCTCAAAAAATGCAGCAATGAGGCATTTATTTTCAACATGAGAAATATTTTAATAGAAAAGTCTATATAACCAGGAACATCTCTTCCCAGGCAATCACCTACTAATCTTGTAGCTTCAACTATGAATTCAGTAGACTATAAATTCCCAAATCTTTCTGTGTAACTCTGACCTCTTTTTGGAATTCTAATCATGGATTTCAAACTGCCTCTTGGACATGTTCATTGAGATGTCTTGATATAAATTCATTTTCTTGATGAATAGATAAAATAGACTCCATTAATAAGCACCTGTTCACTCTTCAATGTTTGTGTTTTACATGTAACAAAGGGATTTTTGATTATCTTCATACCAATATACTCTCATCCTTGGAGGTGAAAAAGAGAAGTCTTCTGGAGAGAGACATTTAGTAATATATGCCTAAAAGTTAACACCAGGAAAGGCAATCAGTGTTAGCAAGAGAGAGGGTTGTTGCCTTGTGGGCACTCCTGCTAAAGAATGTCAAGATGTTTCGTCCTCTAGGACAGAGAATATATGGTCTAGAGAATATAAAGTCCTCACCATGGAGACAGGAGGAAGCAGCAAGTTGTAATAGAACTTGAAATTTGAGGGAGGATAGTTTAGAAAAGGAAGAATAAGGAAAAGAGACTTCCAGAACTTCCCTTTTTCTTACCAAATATGGCCTAACTTCTTGACATGACATAAAAGATTCTCTCTTTCCTATGATTTCTTTCCAGACTTCTAGGACTGATCAAGAATACTGAAATAATAGAGCATGTGCATGGGAATCAGAGAGATCTGGATTTGAAACCTGTTAATGATACTTGCCAGATGTGTGACCATGGGCAAACCACTTTAGCTCTCTGGACTTCAGTTCCTTCATCTATAAAATGGGGACAAAAATAACCAGAAGTGGGGTTTACAGCAGGATCAAGTGAAACAATTCTTTGAGGCACAAACCTCAGTGCCTGACACACATTCAGTGTTCAATAAATAAAGCACTGTTCTCTATTTTCTTCCTCTAGACAACTAAGCAACCTAAATGGAAAATACCTATAGATACTGACATTTGTCAGAAAAATTGTCAAATGAAGTACTGGAACAATGCCAAAGGAGCATCCAGTCTAGGTAAGAGCAGGACAGAGACGTACACAAAGAATGTCTCACCATGAGAAAAATGACTGGAGAGATTACCTGCTGTGTTTGAAAATATGGAGAAAAGAATTCTTAGTTTTGTTCATTTTGTTACTAGAGAATTGGGGAATATTAAGAGAAATTTGGGGGCTTTTATTAAGAGAATCTTTATAGTTTAGCTGAAAATACTATTTCTAGTCTTAATAATGAAAACATGTAGTAATAATTTAACCACAAATAATGGTAGAACCATTTTGAAAAGATGAAAGAAAAGGAAATGTATCTTCAGTGGGAATTAGAGATCTGAGAATCTTCCATGGCAGGAACTTGGTAGGCAAAATTTAAAATGGAAAAAAAAGATAAAGAAATAGCACTTATTATGTCACTTAGAAATATGGAGGGAAATACCTGAAGAAATGGCTGAAAGTTGGAAGTGGTTGCTTTGAAGGGGGGGAAAATAAGAATGGAGCATGGAAGGACAGATGACAATTCTAAAACACTTATAGTATTACCCGACTTTTTAAACTATGTGCTTGAGTTACCATAATTACAAAAAAGAAGAGAAAAAGAGAAACAGAGAATTACAGTGACCATCCACCATCCTCCCTCACAGATGATATGGCATATTTTTTATCAGCTTTCTATTCATGGCCTCAGCATGAGGGACGCTGCTGCAAGTACTTAAAAAATTGAAATTCAGAAAGAATGGAGTAAATTGCAAAGAGAATTTAAAAGTGTTCCCTGAAGCTAGAGATTGAAAAGGATTAATTTGATTTAATTATTGGAAGGCCAGTCTGGGTTGGAGGGTGTTGTAGTTTAGATGTCACTCATGTGTTAGGATTTTAAAGTGACACCAGCAGAGTGATGCAAGGACACCCGTTTAGAATGCTGGGGCTGACATCGTCAACTAGCTCTTACAGGGAACACTACTCTAGTCTTTAAAATTCACAAACTTATGGTGTTTGAAGACTTTTTTTCAGTTTTTCCTTCTGGGACATCATCTCCTTTGAGAGGTACCAGGTTTTCCGGATACATGCATCCTGCCCAAAACCTGACACATAAATTTGGGGTAAGAGAACACTCAGAAAAAAATAGTGCTACACTAATTCCTTGTAAAATGTTGTAAAGTTTGTTTACAGATTCCTTTTAAAACTTACTGAAGCTGTTTTCATAACATTAGCATTCTCATTAGAAAAAGTGTGTATATTAATTAATCCATCTTTTCTCATTTCTCTTTAAAAAACATGTTGATGTTTGTACTTGTTCCCCACTTATTATTTGCTATGTCAGACAATTATTTGCAATGTTTTTATGCAGTGAATCTCCTTAAAATTATTCTTTCACTAATTCTACAAATATTTGTTAAAGATTTATATTGTGCCAAGCCCTATGCCATAGGCTGACAGCAGTGAACAAGAGATAATTTAGCTATCTAGAAAAAGAGTGATTTTAAATAAAAAGTCATACTAATCCATAATTATGAATTGTGTTTAAACATTTTTTAGTGCGAATTAAAAGAATTAATTATATGTCTCTGGGTTTAGAATTTTGGATTCCATCTTTCTAGCTTAGAAAATTTAATTTTAAAAAAGTAGGCATACAGTCTGGCTTTCTTTAATAAAGGCATAATAGTGTGCCAGGAGGTAACAGACACCCATTATCCACATAGCTTTTTAATCTTTTCTATATTAATTCTTCTATTTATAGACATTCAATATGTAAAATGCAGCTGCCTCTGTATTCCTCCTAGTTATAAAAAACACAACAAAGTCTTAGCTTAATTAAAATACTATAAATAGGGGGGGAAAATCCCTGCTCCTTTCCCTTTTCTTTTGCTATCAATAGGATTAGAATATTTCTGCATCCAACTTTGCCTTCAGATGCTTATCACAGGCATTCTTAGAACCACTAGCTAATGAGAAGTATCAGCAAGTCAGGAGGAGGGAGAAAAAGGCTTATTTTCCAATTATGAATGTACTGATTCATTAACACTGACTCAAGCATTCATTTTAAATTCAGGTTGTCATGGACTTGCATTTAAACAATAGTGGCATGTAGGTCTCTGCCATCTTTCATCAATCTTGCATGGGGATACCATTTAAGAAACAGCAGAAAGAGGAACTGAAAAGGAGTAAAATATTCATGGCCAAAGTCAAAATTATATAAGATTGCTGGAGAACCCTAATTTTTTTTATTCATCATTGGCAAATCTTAAAATATATAACAAAGTGGCTTCAAACTTTAAACTAGACATTAAGAAATCCAAAGGAGAGATCACTACCTGGTCCAATGTTACAACTAACCTGAAGTCATAAAAAGTTAATGACAGACTTAGTTAAAGCATCAAGTTACAATAGTTTATTAGCTCTATTATTCCTCAGTGTTTATGTGTGTACCTTATATTTTTATGATACTATACCTCCTCAATGATACACTACTAAAAATACAGTCAACTTTTGGTAGAAAGGATCATATTACCTTAATTCATTGTTTGTTATTGCTCAAGTAACCATCTCAAATGAACTCTTTTCCTTAACCTAAATTTGTTTTGTACTTAGGAGAGTAATCTATACTACTATTTGTCATACAATAGGGACTTAGATACTACCTTTGGACATTTAGTCCCTTTCCAGGCATCAACTGTACTATTATTTTCCCCATATTTTTGTTTAAATTGATGAATTTTATTTTAATTAACCTGACTTAAGTAATAATATGACTAAAATCAAGGGATTGTTGTGATAGTTGTGTTTTTTCTCAAACAAGCATTGAAATAAAACCCAGAGTGTAGAGTCTATAATTATTAACATCTGGAGTGTTAGTTTAAGGCCAGTTACAACTCCTGTTGTTTTTAAGATACTGAAAACTGATTTTGGTTGCTCATTATGGATTAACTTAGTCTATCCTGAGTGATGAGGTAAGTAACTTTTATATTAATAATTGTATAATTAATTCCTCAAGTGTTTCATTCAAATTTCCCTCAAATCTTTTACTGCCTCCAAAACTGTAAATGTAGAGTGGGAACTCAAGAAGCCTAGCAAAAGGCAGCAGTTAGTCAAAAGAGGTTTTAGTAGCTGCATGGAGCTGGAAAGAGTTTAAAGTTCAAGTTCTGTCAACTTGAAAGGGTTTGGTAAACATCTTAGCCTTTTCACTAAAATCTCAGAAAAGCAACACCTTATGAGTAAGCCCAGGATTAAGGGCTCCAAACTAGAATTAAATGCAAAATGGAACTAAATCCACTAAAACAAAACCTAAAACAAGTCTCCATTTAAGATTAATGTGATCCAGACATTGGTTACCAGAGGCAGAGGGTGGGAGGAGGGGGAATTGGAGGAAGGTGGTCAAAAAATATAAATTTCTAGTTATAAGATAAATATTGGTGTAATACATGACATGGCGACTATAGTTAACACTGTGGTACTATATATAGGAAAGTTGTTACGAGAGTAAATCCTAAGAGTTCTCATTGCAAGGAGAAAAAACTTTTTCCCTTTTTTCTTTATATTGTATCTGAACGAGATGACAGATCTTAGCTGAACCTAACCTAATGCAATAATCATTTCACAACATATGTGAATCAAACCATCATGCTGTATGCCTTAAACTTATAAAATGATGTATGTCAGTTATTCCTTAATAAAACTGGAAAAAAACAAGAGTAAAATGATTCACCAATAGTTTAACTGTCTGTTAATACAAATTCAACTTTCTTTAGAGGAAGAACACAAAAATACAGAATCTCTGTAATGTGTCCTGTACAGTTTCCAGGATAAAATAAAATTTTATTTTATTTTGGACATTTGGACAAGCAGGGAAATATAAACTGTCAATCAAAGAGAAACATAGGAAAAGCAAACCCATAGATGACTGTTATGTTAGCATTGAGAGAGATATTCAAAAATAGCTATCATGACTTTGTTAAAATATTAAAAAGAAAACATGAGCAAAACGAGTGAACAGACAGGGAATCCTGAGAGAATGGGAGCTATAAAAAAGCCAACTTGAAGTTGTAGACTGAAAAACATAACATCAAATAAGAAAATTTTATTGGATATAACTTAAAAGATTGGACACTTCTGAAAAAAGGACCAGTCAACTTGAAGACAAGTGAACAGAAATTTTATCCAAACTGAACAGAGAAAAAACAAATTGAAAAAAGTAGTGAAACTGCAGTGAATATATAGGATAACAAGCTGACTAACATATGTGTATTTGGAGTACCAGGAAGAAAAGAGAGAGAAAGAATATGGGATAGAATTTTTCTTTTTAAGAAACAAGATAAAAAATTTTCTTTATTTAGTGGACAGACATCAACATACAAATCTATGTAGCTTAGAGAATTCTTAAAATGATAAATACAAATGGCACCACATCTAAGCAAATGATAGTCTAAATGCTGAGACTCAAAGCTATAAAAAAAAATTTAAAAACAGAAAAATACATAAGAATGATATTTTGTTGTTTTCATCAGACACAATATAATGACATGTTTAAACTGTTGAGATAAAAAATCATCAACATAGCTGATGGACAGTGACTGTAAAGGGGTTTGTGGGGGGGACCTGATATAGGGGAGAGCCTAGTAAACATAATATTCTTCATGTAGATTAATGATAACAAAAAAAAAAAAAAGAAAGAAAGAAAAGGGGGATTACTCCCTGATAAAACTAACTGCAAATCACCGATTAATGCCTGCTTTAAATATCCTTAATTTTGATCATTTAAAGGGTGTCAGATGATCAGCTATGGAAGTACATTTTTCTGATAATATTCCTTTCTCTTAAAAAAAAAAAAAGCAGTTCCTGTGTGGTGATCTCCAATAAGTTCTTCACAATGGTATAAAGGGCATATCAAAGTGTAGGCAAAGGGTTTGTTTGTGTTTATACAGAGGATCAAAGCCTAATTTGGCTACCCAGAAAATGAATTAAGATATGATATGAAGAAGAACTTCCAACATCAACATTCTCTGGAAGAGTCATTCCAGAAGATGATCATCAAAAAACTTCAACAAAGATCCTGGCGCTGTTGCAGTTGTAGCTGCATTCATCCCACCAGTTCCTGGACTTGCCATTGGAATGAAGAAGGAGATGTCTAAGCGGAACTGTGCATACAGTAAAACAACAAATTTGACTGGATCTATACTGTCAAACTCAACCAAGAATTAGGAGAAGTGCAAATTGCAGCGCTCCAAAATCTTGCGACTATAGACTACTACTGTTAAAAGAACATATGGGATGTAAACAGTTCCCAGGAATGGGTTGTTTTAATTTGTCTGATTTTTCTCAAACTATTCAAATTCAGTTAGACAATATCCATCATATCATTGATAAGTTTTCACAAATGCCTAGGGTGCCTAACTGGTTTTCTTGGTTTCACTGGATATGGCTGGTAATTGTAGGTCTGCCTTGGTTATGTAGCTGTATTCCTATTATGTTAATGTGTGTGTGCAATTTAATTAGTAGTTTAAAACCTATACATGCTTATGTTACACTACAAGAAGATATGTCAAAGAAATAATCAATCTTCCCATGTTTTCTTCTGTGTGCTACTTCTATAGCTTTTCTTCTTCCTTCCTAATTACGACCCTTAAGTAGAATTCATGCCTCATATCGAAATTACCGAGTATCATAATTCTTCCAAGTGGTAAAGATACCTCAAGACAAATGCTGGGCATAGAAGCCACAGGGCATAAATATGCAAAAAAGTAAAAAGCTAACCTTTTCAAACAATATTGCTTCTCTCTCACTTACCAACTTTACATTTCCCTGTATGGCCCCGGAAGATGACTGGTTAGCCAGAGATGGGTAAGATTCCTCAAGGGAGGAACAACCTAAGACATGCACAGTCGCGGGGGGCCATCAGGTGAGAAATTGGGGATCAACAGAGGTGAGGCTTAGAAACTCATCCCCCCTGTTTTGAGAGAAGTCTTCTGCATCCGTGGATGTTTTGTTGCCCTTGTCTAGCTCGGATTAATACTTAGTCTATAGGCACACACCTGATCATCTACATTTGCCGTCTTATAGCACTAAACTATGTTTTCTACCTTTATCTTGCATCTACCTACCACTTCAGCATTTTATTAAATAAAATAATAATAATAATAATTATGGAGAAATATGGGATTCACATATAAATCAAGTATAAAAATCAAACGAATAATCATATTTGACCTGATTGTTTATAGTTCATGATGCGTAATCAAAACCGAAAGTTTCTGTGATATTACTGCCCTTGCACTGTTCACCACGTAAGAACTTATTCACTATGTAAGAACTTGTTCGTTATGCTTTAGAAGATTGGAGACTGTTGAGAATTAGGCTTGGGGTTGATTAATGATTGTGCATTGAGTCCCCTATACAGAATTTTATTGTTGTTAACAACCATCTGATCAATGAATATGAGAGATGTCCTCTCAAAAAAAAATCATCAACATAGCATTCCATAATCAATGAAAAAACATATACTTCAATGATGAAGAAAAATAAAGATTTTTCAGATAAAAGAATGCTGAGATTATTTATTTTCTGTAGAAAGTCACTGAAAGAAATGTTAAAGGAAATCCCTGAATCTGAAAGAAAATGATACCAATTGGAAATAGGAAGGCCTTTGGAGCTCCACAAATGGTAAATACATACCTACATAAAGAGTACTATTCTTTTTCCTTCTTTTGATTTAAGGACACTTACATCTTTAAAGAAAAAATAATAACATTGTATTGTGGAAGTTTCTAACATATAAAAGTAAAATATGTAACAGTAATCTCACAAAGAGGAGGGGGAAGGAATGAGTCTATACTGTTGTAAGGTACATTATACATAAAAAGTCATACAAAGAGTTATAGCTAAAAAACGAATAAAGAAGACAAAATAAGCAACTCAATCAACCCAAAGAAGAGAGAAAAGGTGGAAAATATAATCAAAACAGGTATGATGAACCGATAACAAACAGTAAGATTTAGGCCCAACCATATCATTAATTTCATTAAATATAAATAGATCAACATTATCAGTCATCAGGTAAATTCAAATTCAGATCTCAATTAGATACTACCTCATATCAATTAGAATGTGGAAGATCAAAAGACCAATAGCACTGAGTTGGCAAAGATATTGTTCTGTTCCACTAAAAAATATACGTTGAAGTCCTAACTCCCAGTACTTCAGAAGGTGATTTTATTTGGAAACAGGATTGTTGCAGATGTAATTAGGTAATGTGGTAAATCACACTTTGAAGCCCTATTTCAATATGACTGGTGTCCTTATAAGATCGCCACTGAAGACAGAGATACAAGGAGAAAGTCATGTGAAGATGGAGCTAAGACTGGAGTAATGCTTCTACAAGCCAAGGAATACCTGGGGCTACCAGAAGCTGGAAGAGGAAAGGATTCCCCTGAAGCCTTTGCAGGGAGCCTGGCCTTGTTAATATCTTGATTTTGGAGTTCCAGCCTGCAATTTTAACTGTGAGACAATGAAATTCTGTTGTTTTAAGCCACCCAGTTTGTGGTACTTAGTTGTGGTAGCACTAGGAAATGAATACAGGGTGTAAAGCAATTGGAACTTCTATATATTGTTAGTGATATTTTAGAATAATAATTTCTTATGAAGTTAAACATATACTCACTATATAACTCAGCAACTCTGCTCTTGGGTCAAGGGAAATGAGACTATTTGTCCACAAGAAGGCTTGTAATACAATGTTCATAGCAACTTTAGTTATAATAACCACAAATGATATAAGTTTAATGTCCAACAACAGGAGAATGGATAGACAATATGGTCTATTCATAATACTGAGATCTACTCAGGAATGAAAAGAATAAACTACTCATAAATGCAACAATATATGAGTTTCAAAAACATGCTGACTAAAAAAGGTCAGACCCAATATTGAACATACTGAATGATTTCATTTACTGGAAAATCAGGACAAGTAAAACTAATCTATTATGATAGAAATGAGAAAAATGGCTCCTTCTGTAGGTTTATTTATAAAGGGTCATGAAGAATGTTCTGATATGATGAAACTATTGTACATCATGATTGGGGTGCTGGTTATGCAGACGTTATGTTTGTCTAAACTATCTGACTCTACACTTAAGATCTTTGCATTTATTGTACATATATTTACCTCTATACGCTTTTTTAAAAATAAGATTAAAAAAAATCTCAATAAAAAAGTAAAAACTTCTACTTAGAATGGAAAAGTATAGGGCTGGTCAAATCTCTCAAGGATGACTAGAGAAGTCATATAAAATGCATAAGCCATTTATGCCAGCTTCAGAGAACTGTAGAAGCAGTGAAAACTAGAGGGACTGATTCCGAAGGCAGAAAACCATGAGATCTGAGCTGAAGGTCTGCAAATGCTTTCTCCTTGGGAGTTCTTGCAAAAGGCTGACAATCCAGACTTTGCCCAAGGAGGATTGATTTCTGGGGTCAATAACACAGCAGAGATTTGGAAGTTTCACATGATTAGAGACAACACTGTAGACGGGATGAGTCCCATTCCCATTGCCTGTTTTCCTTTTCAGATTTGGCAAATCCTACAAGTCAGGAGGCTAGAGAATTAAGGGGAAAATTCATATTCGCTTAGGGAACTCCACAGTCCCATCCTCAGTTTCCTTTTCTGACCTTATCTTTCATGGTATTTCATACCCTCTACACGCTAATGAGAAGGAACAACACACCTTTCCTTGTCTGCCTTTTTTGCTTTCGCTACTGATGGGTTCTTTGCCTGGGTGGTCTTTTCTATTCCTAGTGTTCAAATATGAGAAACAAGTCTTCAAAACCAATTCAAATATCACTTTTTGTGTGAATTTGGGAAGGTATTTTTACTTCTTCTGAACCTCTGTGTTTTCTCACAAATGAGGATAAAATATACCTGTCAGATTGTGGTAAGAATTAAAAGAGATAATATGAATGGAGATATCATATGGACTACTTAGTCCATAAAACTTCTTCAAAAAAATTACTCTGCACAAAGGCAATATACAATAAATTATATTTTTAAATAGCAACAATAAAGAGAAAATAAAAGTTGAAAAACAATACCATTTACTAAAAACACAAACTACATAGGAATATAGGTATACACCAAAAATTGTGCAAGAGTTCTTTGCTGAAAGCTAGAAAACATTTCTGAAGGTAAATAAGAACTAAATAAATGGGAAGATATTCCATGGCTGTGGATTGGAAAAGTCAACATTTTAAAGATATCAGTTTTTCCAAAGACTAATGCGTAAATTCAAAACAATTTCAAATTCAATTAAAATTCAACAAGATGGTTTTTGCAGAAATTACAAGCTGATTTTATTTGTTTGTTTTAACTTTAGCTTTACTGAGGCATAACATAAAATTGTGAAGATGATTTTAAATTTCTGTGGAAATGTCAGAGTTTCAAAGGAATTCTTGAAAAATAATTCCATTACCAGATATCACTATCTATTAAAAAGCTATAATAAATAAAACAGTATGATATCATGCAAGGGTAAATAATTGATCAATAGAACAGAATAGAGTCCAGAAAGAGACCCACACATATGTGGTACCTAGTTTATAACTAATGTTAAACCTGCTGGAAAGGAAGTTGCTTCTATAAATAGTGTTGCTGAATTGGATATATCCACAAGAAAAAATTTTTATTTGGATCTTTGCCCAATGTTATACATAGGGTTATGTTAAAATTAGCAATGCCTGTTCATCAAAATATCTTAATGGAATAAAAAGGCAGCCCAGACTGAGAGAGGATGTTCACAAAACATATATGTGACAGAGTACTCATATCAAATATAACAAGCTCCTGTATTGTAGTAAGATAAAAGAAAGATAATCCATTTACAAAAAAGGACAAAACTTTGGACAGTCATCTCACAAATGAGGGTAGAGAAATAGCCAATAAACATATGAAAAAATGCTCAACTTTATTAGTCTTCAGGGAGAGGCAAATTAAAACCATCACCAGGTACCATTGCTCCCATCTGAATGCACAAAATTAAAGAGCAGGAGAATGCCAATTGCTGGTGAGGTGGTGGAGCAGCAGAACTTATACGCTACTGGTGGGAGTGAAAATTGATACAACCATTTTTTCAATATCTGCTCAAACTGAATGTGTGCATAGATAAAGACCAGCAATTCCAATTCTGGGTATGTACCCAGACATAAAGACATATACTAGAATACTCATGACAGCATTATTCAAATGCCCATGTACAAAAGTGTAGATAAATAAAATATGGTATAGTCACACAAAGGGACACTAGACAGAAATGAAAATAAAAGATTTATGACAACACAGAACAATATGGGTAAATCTCACTAGCACATTCAGCAAAAGAAGGCACAAAAGATTCCATAGTGTACTCATAGTGTAAGATTCTATATATGTGAATATAAAGAAGCCCAAACTCATCTATGCTGTTAGAAGTCAGGACAGTGGTTACCCTGGGGGGAAAGTAGTGACTGCAAGGGAGCCCCACGGGGTTTTCTGGGGTGTTACAGCTTTATTTTGGTGCTGTTTTACAGGGGTGTGTTCAACTTGTGAAAATTCATCGAACTACACACTTATGATAGATGTACTCCTGTATGTGTATTATATTTTAATAAAAAGTTAAAAAATAGTCTTTCCATTCCCGTCCCAGATGTTCTCAGCTACAACTATAACTGGTTTTATTGAATGAATTGTCACAATGCAATCGGACAGCAACATCTTTTTCTCCTCCTTAGTTTAAACCCTTCTTGAATGAAATATTGGGCAGGTCCCATGGCTTTTCAATCATGCTTAGATAATAAGTGGTCTCTTTGTTTTGGCACTAAAAAGTCACTCTAGCCTAATCATCACATCACTTCAGCCTGGTCCAGGGGAACGAGCAAAACTTCCAGCACTTATCCAATGTAAAGCGTCTCCTTTCCCCCAGTGGGGGCCTGACCTGGGTCTGGAAGCCCACAGAGGAGGCAGTTAACATTCCCGGTTGGCTTCTTCGTCAGTTCCCAGCTCCTGCCCCTGCTCACTCACTGCCAGCTTGTCTAAGCTCTTAGATGCAGGCCAAGGCAGAGGGGTCAGGAGAAGTAGCACCATTTTACATGGCTGGAGCAGCTGTGGTGTACTTCTGGTTCCCTGTGGATGCTGGCTCTCATGAAGTGCTTTTATGGGTTTTCTGGAGAGTATCCCCCTGGGGAACACAACACGTGTCCTCTGGCACCTGCTTTATGTGCTGTTCTCAGGCCTGGGTTTCCAAACACACCCTACACTGACCCTCTCATCTGGGGCCCTTTCCCCCTGCCAGCGAGTTTTTTTGAGAATGATCCATTTTGAAAATATTCCAGATAAATTTGTTCTCATGGAATCTACAACTTTCCTTCTTAGGAAACAACTCTTTTCCTTGCATAAAAAGTTTAATTTTTGTGCATCTGCAGCTTGCTCTCAATACATTGCTCTCTCTTCACTCTGCTTTTGGCTGGTTGCTCACCATTAAATGACCTGATTGGGTCATTAGCATTAGAAAGGTCCTCATGTTCCCCAAACTTCTGAGGGGCCCTTAGAGCCCCCTCACGTGGCTTGAGGTGAAGGAAGGCAACTTCTTTTGCTCTACCTGGAAAATCCTTGAGAGCAAAGCATAGCACGCTGCTCATTCTCTCCCAAGAATCCCCCCTGACCTGGCCGTTAGCACATCAGCTCTTCTGTGCTCTCCAGCTGGGTTTCTTCAACCATGTAAATGGTCTGGCATCTTGCTCTAGGGCAATGGAGACACAGTCAGGCACTTGGCACCTACTGAGTTGTTCTCAAAGTGAGACTGCAAAGTCTCATTTAACATCCTCTTACATAATTAATCTCTTTCCTCTTCTCATGTATCATAGTTTTTTTCTGTTGGCTTTTGTCATCTTCAACCTTGTGTTCCAGTTACTGATGTGTTTATCAGATTTTCCCTATGAGACTCCAGGGAGAATAGGGTTCAAGTCTGGTTTAACTTTGTATCCCCCACAAAACCTGGCAGAGCCCTGGTAGTTGGGGATTAATACACATGGAGGGAATGAACAGGTGAATAGTTAGAGCTGCCCTCTGCACTGGTCACTTCGGGCAGGGCTCGACCTGACCTTTGGTTGAATACCCCAGGGTTTTCTGACTCTCTGCAAATGTTTAAAACACATTCATTCATTTGCTATTCACTCAACAAATATTTTCTGAGAACTTGCATTTCAGGCTGGGTAAGTGACTGGAAATAAAACAGATATAGTCCATACCCTCTTGGATTTTAGAGTTGAATTGGTGAGCTTGACATTGAGAGATGAGTAAGCTTTGGCTGAATGGACAGGAAGAACAGCCAATCCCTGCAGCGAAAAAAACTGCCAAGTACTCTTGACTCAGAGGTGAGGCTGTGTGTATGTGTCCGGAGAGAGTGTGGATGAGTCAAGCTCTCATAGAGCAGCCTGGTCCCGCCTGAAGATGAATGTTCTTGTGGGGGATGGAGGGATTCTATGGGACAGACACAGATAGGCTTTGGCAGGCAACTGGTGTCTCTGAGGAGAGCTCTGGAACCTGGTTCACCACAGCATAGGGAAGCCTTAGTCCTTAAGAATATGATGTACTATGTCCTTAAAATCCTTCTTAGGCTTACTCATCCTGGTTAAAGAAAATAAGCACTGAGGTGTCTTCCTGAAGCCTGTTTGTGATGGTACCTGTCTCTCAATTGATAAATAACCTTGTCAATTTTATAAGACATTTAAATGTTCTTGCTTCATGATGTCACTGAATAAGGGACTTGTCTCCCCTCAACTCTCCTCACCACTTGCGCACACACACACACACACACACACACACACACACACACACACACACACACACACACACACCAAGAAACTGCTTCTATTTGGCTGCTCTGAAGTCAGGTACTTACCTTTCATTAAACTGATTGACAAGGAATTTGAAAAGTGACCTTGGGGAAAGAATATGGATTATCCCAAATGAACCTTTAACAAAATCATGCCAAGTTTGCCTGAGGGAACAAAGGAGTTCTGCAAAGAGGCTGACTTGGGCGCATTTCTCATCATGAGAATATCATGCACAATCATCTCAGCAGCAAAACTCAAAGCCACATGAAGAACTAAGTGTGTGTGGTCTAGAATATTAACAATACATTTTAATTTGAAGGGACTTCTGCCTGTAGGGCTTTGGGCACTTAAACAGAAAAAAGTAACTAAAAACAAAAGAAGATCAAATAAAATGACAGGCTGATCATAATCTTTGGTCTATAAGCAGAGAGCTGCCGTGACTCCTAAAAACATGTGAATAAATAAGGTTTATAGAGTGTTGTGTAAAGGATAAAAGATATTAAAAATACAGACAGGACAAGTCTTCATAATGCCATTGTGTATTGGTGCAAACCGACTCTAAGATACCCACTGACTATTGCAGGAAACCTGCAAACTACTGGGAACTCAATAGGATCCAAACACTGATATTGAGCTTTAGCACTCAAGCTGCCCTCCTGTAGGTGGGTTGATTTTTTATGTGGCAAGAGAATTCCTTCCAATGTTTTGTGATCCTGGCAAGCATCAATAGTCACTGCTACATCATGGTGTGGGCTGTGCCACAGGTGAAGGTCAAAACATGGCTAAAATAAGCATCTACAGGGAAGTGGGAAAGGATGTATAGGGAGGAGGAAGCAAGAAGTCACTAGTAGCTAAGAATAGGTGGACAAGAGTGGGGCATATTATTTGGGGCAGGAAGTAAAGTGCTCCCAAGACAGTGCAGGAGCCAAATCTTACAGCCAAAAAGAGAGTGGGTTCTTGGAAATAACAGCAGCCACCAAAAGGCCAAGACACAGAGACCAGAGGAAATAGCAAGTGGCAAAAGTTGAAAACCAAAGTAAGTGAGTAAAGACACGGGGAGGAGATTCCAGAAAAAGGGCTGCGTTGGGGTTGTCTTGGGAAACCAAGTGGGAAGCAGGCAGGGAGGTCTGTGCTTGCTCAGAGTGGTCAAAACCCTTTTGTGTCAAGGAGCATCTCTTTCAGATGGCTGCAACAGAACCATTGCAGCTGACAGATGACAAATCAGTACCAGATGGCTCCAGCAGAGATGGGCTTGCTCCTTTCTGTTCCTTGGGAGAAAGAAAGTTGGACAGTAAGGCAATGCCCATTCTCCAATAAAGTCTTAAAGTCTGTTTCATGGAATACCTCTTGTAAGATGCTCAACAAACATGGAATATGTTTCATAAGATGCTCAACCTAATTTGTGGTTAAATACCTTTGAAAAGTTCTCCATATAGTCTTGCTCTTTATGATTTCCAGTGCACTTTAATACCCTAAAGGTTCTCAAAAGCCTTGTAGTAAAGAATCCTATTAAACTTTGTTAGCCTTGCTTAATGCAATGTTTCTCAAAATTGTTTGTGGAATATATTTCTTATGTAACACCTATTAATTTCTTGAGGTACCCTTGTTCTGAGCATCACACTGAGACATGCTCTTCTAGAATGCTTGTTACATTGGTCCTGTGGACTCAATTATAAAGACAAAACCCACCTGGATCTAACTACATGGAGGTCATAGAGAACTTGTTTTCATGGCATAAATAAATCACCAGGTGTTGACATAATATTATCCAGAGAAAGTCCTATTTATTTATTTATTTTAAATACTGATTTCCAAAAAGGATTTGAAATGGTGTGTGTGTGGTCATCTAAGAGGGATTGCCAGGACAATCATTTAGTTACACTGACTTCTGTTTTTTAAAGCAGGAATGACCTGAGCAGTCATGATAAACCAGGCAGTAGGTACCATGTACTTTGAGAATGACCATCTTCTTAAGTCTGGCACTTAGACATGGAGTAATGAGACAATCTGGTGACTCTTTAAACAAACGTGGATAGCATTTCTGACTCAAATCCCTCAAACTAGCATCTGAAAAATGGGGATCAGACTTTTGGTGTCTGGCCATCTCTGTGTTGCAAACAATAGGTGAAGAGTTGTGATTGTTGAGAAAGGGATTAGATATGAAACAGTCTTTTTAAAGTCTTTTGGATTGGGGATGGGTGTGTTTTCTCCAGAGAGGGGCCAGGGTGGCCCCGAGAGCAAGACAGCTCATGAGCTGGCTTAGGTCTCATTGAAGATTGTGTACACTGTGAAAGAACACTGTTTGGTTACTTCCAACTCCTTTTCTGGAAACTTGTATTTCCAAGTATATTTAACTAGAAGTTTATTTACAATTATTACAATTTTTTTGGTAATGCTACTGCAGGGTGTAAAGGATACACTTTTTTAGCATAAAATTAAGGATAATGGGATAGACACTGAAGACGGAAGTTTAATATATGTCTAATTGGAATTTAAGAAGAAAATAGTAAAGAGAATATGGAAGAAGCAATACTTCAGAAGATAATGGCCAATAGTCTCCAAAACTTAACAAAAAAACCCCCACAACTGATCCTCAGACTTGGGAAGTCCAAAAAGTTACAGGCAAATATAAATAGAAAGAAATTCTCTTCTGGATATGAATCATAGTGAAACTACAAAATATCAAAAGTAAAGAGACTAGAGATTCAAGACTTTCTACAAAGTCATTGCAAATAGGCTGGCTGAGTGATTTTTCTACAATGATAATAAAAATCAGAAGATAATGAATGATATCTTTAAAGCACTGAACAAGAATGATTGCCAGCTTAGAATGGAATATGTGGTGAAATGATCTTTCAAGAAGGAAAGGGAAAGAATAACATATCCAGGCTAAAAGAAAACAATAGCATTTCCCACCAACAGATTCTTATTAAGGATAATTCTCAAGGATGAACTTCAGGTAGAAGTAATATCAAATAGAAAGCTTCAGAAGCAGAAAGAAACAACCAGAAAAGATTTCTGTAAATCTAAATAGATATTGACTATATAAAATAATATCTACTCTGTCAAAAAAAAAGCACGAATAATGGATAACAATAGCATGTAATTTGAGAGAAGATTGATTAGATTTGAAGCTGTAGTGTCTTTGTATTTGGGAAGAAGTAGAAAGATACTGATTAGCACTAGACTTTTTCAAGTATCCATGTTAAGTATCTGGGTAGTGACTAAAAGAATGGATATGGAAAATATAACTTTAAAACACATAGAAGGCAAAAGAAAAAAGAAAAGGAAAAAAAGGGGAGATAAGCTAGCAAGGGTAAAAAACCTCAGCACAAGAAAAGCCTTTAAATTAAAAATTATATAGATATATATATTTCAAGTAGAGACCAGGTCATTAGGTTACAAGTGTGCAAAGCTAATCCTTTCCTTTCATTTCTTCCAGATCCCCTCAGGTCCTCCCCTTCATCTCCCTACATTCAGCAGCAGCACCTGAAAGTGGAAATGACTCCGAGGCATGACACCAGAGGCAGCAGGAATTCTGCTGAAAGGAGCAGGAATAAAAAGAGCTGGAGAGCTGTGGGAAGGAGGCTGCGGGAAGATGCAGGGAGCAGACTGGCTGAGCGGTTGGCCATGTGCTGGGATCTAAGCAGTTCAGAGACAGAGACATATGTTTGATCAAGTGGTTCAAAGACAGGAGACAAAGAGGTTTCCTAATATTGAAACTTCCTGAAAGTGTTGTGAGATAAACTGGGATCTATGGTAGTAAGAAAATCAAGTCACTGCTCCACATAGCTACCCGAGCCACTGAACAAAAGAAACTCTGAGCGCTGAGGAGAATCCAGTACTGCAGGGAGGTGGCCTGGAATAGGTGGGCTTCTCTCTTATGTTTACACTTAATGCTTGTTTGCCAAGAAAGAGCGTACTACATGGACAACCTTGTGCTAAGCGCTATATTCCCTGATTATTTGACAGAGCCCCTGTTCTCTTGGAGTGAGAAAATTCAAGTACATAAAAGGTAGAATACAAGGTAGTGAAGAAAAGGTTGGTAGTAGAAAGGGAGGTAGAGGTGGAAGAATTTGGGGAATGGGTAGCTGGGATGGACATGAACATTGAGTGTGAGTTGAGGGTAGAACTGACCAGTTACAAGTGTGCAAAGCTAAGCTTTGATGTTAGCATCTTGAAGGACATTTATTTTTTAGTTGTGCTTTAGCGAGGGTGATGCCAAAGATTGTAAAGATGCTTTAAACACACACAGAAACACACACACTAAAGAGACAGTTATTTGTTGAGTCAAGGAACTTCTTTCTTCTTCAATAACCATGCAGTAAGCATTTGTCATTCTTTTTGGGCTCCTAATGTCTGAGCCTCCTTCCTATGTTTGGGAATTTTTCACAAAATAACTATTTCAGGCATAGTTCTTATCCCTGATGGACATTAAAACAGCAGAAATTTTCTCTCCCAAGCTCCACTGTAGCTAAGATGTGGGTCACGTGACCTCGGCTCTGCCACACAGATCACTGACTTGAAAGCTGATGAGGGAAGAAGTGGAGTCTGCCAGGAATCCATCCAGGTGGCAGTAGTGGCGATGGTGTAGTGGGGGGTATGCGACAGTGAGGACAAGGTTCAGGGATGGTAACTGGGCACTAGATTACCTTGTGTAATGGGCTGAATTGTGTCTCCTCCAAATTTGTATGTTGAAGTTCTAGCTCCCAGTATATCAGAATGTGACTGTATTTTGAGATATAAGGTAAAATGAGGTCATGTGGTGGGCGTGAAACCAACACAACTGATATCTTTATGAGGAGAGTCGATTAGGACATTGATAACAGAAGGACTGAGAGGATGCTGTGTGAGGACACAGTGAGGAGGTGACCATCTGACCATTTGCAAGCCAAGGAAGGAGGCATTCAGAGAAGTCAACCCCACTAACACCTTGGGCTTAGACTTATAGCCACCAGAAATATAAGAAAATATTATTTTGTTATTTAAATCCCCCAGTCTATGGTATTTTGTTATGGCAGCCTAGCAAACTAATACAATTTTTAAACTTAGGGAGATACAATGGTCTTGAAAATTAAGGAACTTTTGATTTGTAAGAGCAGAGACTCTTGAAAAAGAAAAGATTTCTCACATGCTCAAAGCCTGGTTTTGAAAATCCAGAGACAAATGATATTAGAGTTAGTATATACATTTAATACCGTAAGTAAAGAAGTTAGAAAATTGCATTATGATTTTAAAAGATGATAATTATCTTTCAGATAAAATAAATGTGCCGGAAGGAATCTCTACTAATAAATAAGAATACAACAGAATAAACAAGAGCTAGACATCAGAAATCATCTCAGAGAATGATCCTGTGCTCTTACCCTGTTCTGGGCCAGTGGAAAGCCCAGAAAAATGTGGGAATATTTGAAAAAACAGGGACTTTAATTTTCCTCTCTTAGAATGTGGTGTGGACGAGTCAAGCCTTTTAGCCAAACCTGTGTTCAGCGTGGAGCTAAGCACAAACACAACAATGGCCAAGGGAAGCAGCTCTGTGGATGAGTCTGAAGGCAGTTTCATTACTTCTTAAGCACAAAATGTGAAGCAGGGAGTCAACTCTGTGCCTATGAAAGGAGTGTGGATCTGTTCAAGAGAGACAGCAGACTCAAAGGGGCCTAGAGATTGGGATAAGAAGTAGATGGACCAGTCAGCTGGAGGCTGTGGTGAGACAGAGGTGATCTTAACAGGTGCAGGTAGACACAGAAGCCATGGACCAAACACTGTCGGGGAACAGAGGCATCTCATCAGAAGACAGAGGATGGCTATGAGAGGCCTCACCATATCAGAGCAACGAGACAAATGTGAAGCCTCCCCAACAGGCAGGAAGGAGAGGGATATAAACAGAAGAATGTAACACTGAATTTGACTGAGAAATCAATCTTTGATTCAGAATCATAAATTACATCGAGTACAGAAAATAAAGGAAGTGTTCAGTCCATGACATTCATATTTATTGTTCTTGAAGGTAAATATAGCTCTAGACCATAATGAGGTGGTATCAGTTATAAGAAACAGAAACTTAAGTATCCTTTAAAGTCTAGCACATACTCAAAAGACTAACCACTCGGCATTTTGGGTAAGTAAGTGTCTTCAAGGTGGTGACTCCAACTCTACACAGGTCTTTCATAAAGTCAATTAAATGACTCAGCAATAGCTCTTTTAGATGTAACAAGAGCATAGTGCATATTGAGTAGTCCTAGAAATGTCTGAGAAACTGATTTGGTTGGATTATGTGTGGCAAATACCTTATATCTGATAAGACAAATACCAAGAATATTGATGCAATAGCTTAGAAAGGTATTGGTAATCCTGAATTCACATTTCAAGTTTTTTTCTACTTGGGCATATAATTGCAAAACAATGTAGGAAGTTTTTCTGTGAGTTCACCTCCCACTGATTCCTAGAACATAACACCACAGAAACATAGACGAATACTGGGGAGTCTAGAAACAAAAACACCTAAGCATTGGAAAATTCCAATGTGATACAAATTAAGAACTTAAAGGGAAGGTGGGGTAATTTAGACATTTTGACGAATTGTTAAGTTTAGAAGAGGTCAAATTTTGCAAAGCAAGTTCAGTAAGTTACTGAGTTGTAGCCAATATTAGAAATGAACTTCATAGTAATAGTTCTCCAATGATTTCTCAAAAGTCTCTTCTCATTTTGGGATTATAGAATTGGCAAAATTTTGTTTAAAATATTATGTCTAAGGTCTACTTCTGTTGTTTTCTTTAGTGCTAAAGGTACATATCAGTCTTTCAAGTACTTTTGTCTGAAGTCTAGAAAAAGATGCTCCTTCCTTTGAATAGACATAGCCCTGCATTAGGGTACAGGGCTCAGTATGGCAAACAACCTATGCAACTCTCCATAGTGACTCTGAGGAATTTTAGATATTGTGGTGTGCTGAGATGTGGTGCATTTTTGATGCACTAATGCAATCACCTCAGCTATTGATTCCCAATGGTGAATCACTTCCATCCTAAGAGCCCTGTGAAAGACCAACCTCAATAATCCCCAAGTCCTGGTATCCATGCCATTATATAGTACTCTCCTGCACTGAAAAGGGTCGACTTTGAAACCAACACAGTATGACAGGTGTAACAGACTTCTAACACCAGGCCATAAAAGACACTGCAACTTCTTTCCTGCTTTCCTGGATTACTTGCTTGCTCTGGGGAAAGTGAGTTGCCATGTCACAAGGCCTCTCAAGCAGCCCTGAAGAGGGCTTCTGCCAACAGCCATATGAATGAGCCATGTGGAAGCAGATCCTCTAGCCCCAGTCAAGACTTCCAACGATCTTAGCCCTGGTCAACATCTTGACTGCAACCTCACAAGAGACCCCAGGTCAAAACCACCTAGTCAAGCCACTTCTCAAAGGCCTGACCTACAGAGTCCAAATGAAATAATATATGTTTATTGTTTGTTTTAAGCTTCTAAATTTTGGAGTAATTTATTAAACACTAATAGACAAATAATGCAGTCTTTGCATTATCTTTTACCTTTAGTAAAGTCTAAGACGTACCCAGGCTTTGTGTTTGTGGTATTTTGCGGCAACTGAGGAATTAAAGCCATTTACTGTGTGGGTGAAGTGGGCTGGTGAGGGAATGACAAAGGCAGTAATGGAGAATGTCAAAGAGTAGTTAACAGTGGGGAATAAGGCTGCAGCACATATTGGCAGGGAAATCATGAACCCCTTGGAAAGATTCAGGTTAAGGAGAATTCCTTTTATATAAGATAGGGACTTCAGCGTCTTATTTAGATTTTTAAGAATACTGGAATTATTCTTTCTGTAAAAGAAAATCAATTATCTACTGATATGCAATAAAAAAAGCCGAAACTAAGTTAGCTCAAAACAAAAACAACTTATTTTGTTTCATAAGTCTGTGATTGCCTAGGATATTCTGTCTGGATTCACTCATGCACCTGCATCGAGTTGGTTTATCATGGCCTCACTCACAAGTCTCATCTAGGATGACTGGAATGGCTGGGGTTTTGGGCATTATCTCTTCATGTGGGGTTTCTTTACAACCTGGTTGTGTCAGGCTCCAACAGGGTGAGTAATGGAAATCTCAGTATGTTACTTTTGCTGAGTGCTATTGGTCAAATGGCAGCTACAAGTCCAGCTCAGATGTAAGGGGTGGGAGATAGACTCCATTTCTTGGTGAGAAGAACTGTAAAGAATTTGTGGTCAATTCTAATTCACTACAGTGAAGATGAACACTCCTTAAAAATTCAAGCAACACAGAGGACTAAAAGAAGAGAGCTATAAATCACCTCAAACTTCATCATCCAGAAAAAAATAATGTTAACATTTGATGAGCACCATTATTCAAGATATTCCTACACATGTCTATTTAAGAAGAGGCACAGGTGGAATGCTCGATGGATGAGTGGTTGGATAGCCGGAAAAAAATACCCACTAAGAGGTGAGAGTCATTCATTTTTTTACCTGTGTGTTGCACTTTTAGACAAGATGGATTGACTATTTGTTAAGAAAGATGAGGAAATGAGTTTTCTCATAACTCTTCCTACTCTCCTCCCCCACCTGTAGACTTATTTTGATATGGTAAGAGTTTATAAATGTTTTTATTTTTTAGTTATAATCCTCTTGGTTGTTTAAACATAGTTCTATATCTAAAGGAATGCGGTGATCACAGGTGCTTCCTTTTACTGTGGCTCCTTCGTTTTGGCAGGTTGCTGAATAATGTGCTACATTCCCTTAGGACTTCAATGTCTTTGAATGCCTGTCATTGCCTTATCTTTCCATCATTATTTGACTGGGTAAAGCATTTTTTTCTTTCTCTCCGAACATTAGAGACATTATTCTATTGTCTTCTGGCATTCCATGTTTCTAACAATAAATTAGGATGATAATCACCTGATAATTTTTTGTGGTCCTCGTAGAAGACTTGATCTTTTCTTTTTGTCTAGAGCCCTAGAGAATTCTAAAATTTTGATGATTTCATCAGAAAATATTTTTATGTAACTTATTTTCTTCAAGTTACATTAGTCTCTTTGCCTTTTTCTTCTGTATTCATGTTGATTATCTATAGCTTTTTAGTATTATGTTAACATTCTTCTTATTATTTCTATCGTTGGGTCTGTAATGGTATGATTTGGTTTCTTAATCTATTTTACTTAGCTTTGCATTCTCTCCATTCACCTTTTCTTACTGTGTGTCATATTGTCTTTGAGCTCTTCCTTTCTTGAATTCATAGCTTTATTAAATCCTCTACTGGCATGAGGTACTTGTAGGGCACATGCTTATGCTGTTTGTTTCATGTCTTGTGAATTCTATATATATATTTTCCCTTTTACATGATATATGTATACTTTTCTTCTTTCTTTCTTTCAGATATTCTTCTTGGTGACACATTATGTTTATATATGTACCATGCCCTTTCTTCTATCTGTCCTTTGTCACCCTTTCCGACTTCTGTGGTGTCAGTTTGTTTTCATTTCTCTGAGTACTTCTCTGAGGAGTACTTTCTTATAGTGGAGACTGATTGTAATCTCTTTATGGGGATCTAAGCTCTTCTTCATTTTCTAGTATCTCAATAATTATTCTGTACTAGATCCCCTTTTACCCTACAGAGATATATCTTATTTTAGTATCCTTTGGCTTAATTATCCAAAGAGAGCACAATCCCTGAAAGATAAAATTGTGACGGACTTGCCTAACCCATTAACGTCCCAAGGTCATATTAAGATAGTGAACATAGGATAAACCCCTGTTTTAAGAAGGAAAATATTAATTTAAATCAGAAATATAATGTCTCTCTTCAAGAATAAAATCAGCTTTAATTGAAGGAACATTCTGTAACAAATCACTTATATAAAAAAATACTTGTTTACAAAGGTACTGTGCTATAAATTGCCTACTCTGCACTGATAAGAAAAATGAAGACTATGAAATATTTAATATCCATTGCTAAACAAAACAACTCAAAGGTTGAGTAGTGAGATCAAAGTAAGGCTCTAAAATAAGATTAAAATTGACCATATTTTTATTTTTATCACAAGTAAGAAAGGCTCTCCATTGATTTTCTTGATATTCAACATAAAGTGATAAGGACTTTTGCTGACGTTATTTTTCTATTGACATTCTTCCTTACTTACCTGACATGTAACCCCTTAACCTTAGTGTTTGAATAGATTTCAAAATTTTGAGAAATGTTTTATATAATTGTATGAAGTTATAAAATATGGCTTGTGAAAAGGTAATGTTGTTGCACAAAATATATGCATTATTAATTATTTCAGCTATAAATAAACTTGCAATTAGTCCACTATCCTTTCTCTTTTTTCCATAGCTCTCTGGATCTTTGTTTTCAAATACTATAATAAACATAGAATCGTTTCTTGTGTTGAGACATTAATTTACCCAGCTGATTCTACTGGAGTAGTGTTTTATAACAAGCTTGTTAAAAATGTTTTTGACAGTTTCTAAACCTAACCCTAACAGGAAGCCACAATGGATCAAAACAGATACAGTGTTTGAAGAAAGCAAGAATCTCACATGAAAGATAACTGATTTTTCTATAATTAAATGGTGCTGTGGGTTGGATTGAACATACTCTCCTACAGCCAGTCAAACTCTAGGCTGAAACTGAACTGCTGTCCTCAGCTGCAACATCAGTCAGAACCCACTACTTGAATAAGAGAAATGCAGCAATGGTATTGGTAAAGAAATAGCTAAGCAAATTTTGTGTAAAAAAACAGGCTCACCTATACTTCAGATAATTGATTTATGTGAAATTTGTTTTTCTCTCATAAAATACATGTGTGTTTTCTAGTAGAGGTATTTTTTTAAATCAAAGTATGATGGATATACAATCTTATGAAGGTTTCACATGAACAACATTGTGGTTTCAATAGCGGCAGATTTTTAATCAGCTTAAATTGTGTCTGAATAGGTATCAGTGTGTGAATACCCACCCCCACCTTTTCTTATGATAATGAAGACATAGCCAGTCCTGGGCTTGAGTTCCTGCCAGGCAGTTAGGAGTAGTGCAGTCTTGGTCAATTTACTTACTCCTTTTGAACCTTGTTGTTCTATATTGTAAAATAGGCCTCATAGAAAAATGAATGAGAAATATATATGATAAAAATGTTAGAAACAATTTGTAATGTATGATTTTTAATACTACTGAGTTTCCTTGGCCCAACAGATAAGGAACTCTTAGGAGCCCCAGACGCTCCATCCCCCTTGCTGGCAATGCAGCCCTGAGGCTCCTATTTAAAGACATAGACAACAATTAGAAGCTGGCAAGGCTCAGGGGTCCACTCATATAAATAAGACATGGACTTTGCTTCAATGAGTTTACTGTCTGAAAGGTAAGAAAATAGTGGTGACTAACAGGTGAGAAAACACATAAGAGTCACCTATAAATATGTCTGACTTGTCTACCTTTTACCCATGACTGAAAGTTCTGCTTAAAGTATTAAGGATTCTCTTTTCTATGAATAATTTACGTAATGATAAAAGATTACTAGATGTGACAAAATAGAAGAAAGTACGTCAAAGAACAAATATGGAGGGCTTAGTACTATGGTGGAAAAAGTCCTAATAGTTAACATTAACTAAAAGAACCTTGACTTCATTCTTTGCAAAGTATATTTGTAAGACTTTAGGCAAATGAAATTCTCTTTGGAACTCAGCTTCTAAAATAATAACAGTGAACATTACTTGAGGGCTTACTATGTACTCAGCACAGTGATAAGGGTTTTCTGTACACAAAAAAATTTCCTCATAGCTGCTCTAATTGGTAGCTGTTCTAACTATTATTTTTGTTATATTACATCTGAGAAAACTGAGGCTCAGGAAAGTTAAGTACCCTGCCTAAGATCGCACAGTCAGTAAATACTTTTGCTGTTAATTTCATGGAAGCAGCATGATCCAGAATCTATACTCTTAATACAAACAATATAAACTTAAAAGATTTCTTTTCCCTCTAAATTTTGTGTTTCTGAATAAGGTAAAAATGCAACTGGCTCCATGAGGAAAGGATTAGAGGGCAGACTAGGAAGGCCAGAAAGAAACCTCCTCCTAAAAACACATAAAAAAGGGAAATACAGCAAATGCAACTGGACATGAAAATGACCAGAAGACTGCAGAACAGATCCCCCACACCAGAGGAGGAAGAGAGGACCACATAGAAAAGGGTGAGGTGGCAAAGCCAAGATTGAGTGGGGCACAAGCCCTCCCTCCACCCCAGCCAATTAGTGGGAGGAAGAGGAATGGAGCAGGGAGGAGGTAGGAGCCCAGGAGCATTGCACACCTGGTCCTGGAGATCTGTTCTGGTAGTACGAGCCCACATTACATTGGGTTCTGGTGATTATGAGAGCTGGACACCAGGGACAGGTGGAACACTCTGGGAGGCTGAGACTCCAGCCAGTGTGGAGGGTGGGCATGCTCCATCAGTCTGAGACCCAAAGCAGAGGTGGCAGTTTGAAAGACTTAGCAGCAGTGGGAGGGGTACCAGAGGGGATGAGGGTTGGATGGAGCTCTCTCCTCAGGAAAAAGGGCAGGTAGGCCATACCTCTCTAGCCTTTCCTTGGCCCAACAGATTGGGAACTCTGAGGATCCCCAGGTGCTCCATTCCCCTTGCTGGCAACACAGTGCCTAGGCTCTTTCCTGCACAATGCCGGGAACTAACCCATGTGGCCCAGCAGCATCAGACTTTGCTGCCTGGCAGGCAGAGAGAGACCCTCCCAGCTTACTTGGCTCCTCCCAGCTTTGCTTGCTTGTTTCAGCCCAACCAGAGAGGTGCCACCCTCAAGAGCTCCTTCCTCCCTGTGGGTGTCCAAACTTGGTGCTGTGCATCTGTCCAGGGCACACTGGTCCACCCACTCCATTAACCGTGCAGCCTCATCATTGCTGCAGGCCAGGTAGAGGGTGAACATGCCCACAGCAAGCTCAACAGAGATTTCTGCACTGATCACAAAAACAGCAGCTCAAGCAAACTGCCTGCCCAGACTTAGACCACTACAGTCGTCAGACAGAAAGGCATCCACCCATGGCATACCAACAACTGGGGCCCCTGCAAAGTAGCACGAGGCACTAGAGAGCGAAGAATCTTGAGCTTCTGGGTGCCATAGCACACCTCCATAAACTATTACTCTTTAGACCAGAAAGCATAGCAGAGACATCTAATGCAAAGGAAGAAACATAGAATGTCTGACAAAATGAGCAGGCAGAGAAATTTGATCTGAACAAAACTACAAGACAGAACACCAGAAAGAAGGCTAAATGAAACAGAAGTCAACAATCTTCTTGATAAAGATTTCAAAATAAAAGTCATAAACATACTCATGGATTTACAGAAAAGTATTCAAGATCACAGGGAGGACTTCAACAAAGAGATAGAAAACTTAAAAAGAGGAACTCAGAGGTGAAGAATAGTGTCTGAAATGAAACATCCAATGGAGGGATTTAAAAGTAGATTAGATCATGTAGAGGATATGGTAAATGAAATAGGAATTACAGAACAGGAAAACAAAGAAGCTGAGGAACAGAGAGAGAAAAAGGACCTCTAGGAATAAAAGAATGATAAGAGTTATGTGACCAATCCAAACAAAACAATATTCACATAATAGAGGTACCAGAAGGAGAAGAGAGAGACAAAGGAATAGAAAGTCTGTTGAAGGAAATAATTGTTGAAAATGCCCCTAATCTGGGGAAGGAAACATACACTCAGGTCATGGAAGTACAGAGATCCTCTAACAAAAGGAACCCCCAGAAGACAACACCAGGACATATAATAATTAAAATGGTCAAAAAGACATATGCACCCCTATATTTATCACAGCACTATTTAGAATAGCCAAGATGTGGGAGCAACCTAAGTGTCCATGAGTAGATGAGTGGATAAAGAAGATGTGGTATATACAAACAATGAAATATTATTTAGCCATAAGAAGAAAACAAATCCTACCATTTGCAACAACATGGATGGAGCTAGAGGGTATTATGTTCAGTAAAATAAACCAGGTGGAGAAAGACAAGTACCAAATGATTTCACTTATTTGTGGAGTATAAAAACAAAGCAAAACTGAAGACACAAAATAGCAGCAGACTCACAGACTCCAAGAAGAGACTAGTGGTTACCAAAGGGAAGGGATTGGGAAGAGTAGGGAGGGAGGGAGGGAGAAGGGGACTAAGGGGCATTATGATTAACACACAAAATGTAGGGGGGTCATGGGGAAGGCAGTATGGCACAGAGAAGACAAGTAATGACTCTATAGCATCTTACTACACTGATGGACAGTGACTGCAATTGGGTGTTGGGGGGTTACTTGATAATATGGGTGAATGCAGTAACCACAATGTTGCTTATGTGAAACCTTCATAAGATTGTATATCAATGATACCTTAATAATAATAAAAAAAACTCAAAAAAAATTAAAATGGCAAAGATCAAGGATAAGGAGCATGTGTTGAAAGTAGCCAGAGAGAGAAAAAAAGATTACTTATAAAGGAAATCCCATCAAACTACCAGCTGACTTCTCAACAGAAACTCTACAGGCCAGAAGGGAGTGCATGACATATTTAATGTACTGAAACAGAAGTACCTCTAACAAAGAATCCTCTACCCTGGCAAGATTATCATTTAAATTTGAAGCAGGTATTAAACACTTTCCATATAAAAAGAAGTTGAAAGAATTTGTTATTACTAAGCCAGTTTTAACACAATATATGAAATGGATTGCTGTAGATGGAAATGACCCTAAGGCTAAATAGCTTCCACCAGTGAAAATAAATCCACAGTAAAGGTAGTAGACCAACCAACTACCATGAAAGTATGAAATTAAAACAAAACAAAAGAATCAAAATTAACTATACAGAAAAGCAGTCAAGGGATACACAGAAAGTACAGATTATAATATCTAATACAAGAAATGTGGAGGAGGAAGAAGAAGGAAAAAAATTACCTTTAGACTGTGTTTGAAATAAAGTACTCAGCAATTTAAGACAGAATATTATACATAGTAAAAAAGCTATCTTTGAACCTTTGGTAACCACAAAACTAAAGCCTACAATAAGTAAACACACATACAAAGAAATAAATGTAAAAAAGAGAGAAATCCAATTACAACACTAAAGAAAACAATCAACAACAAGAAAAAAGTATAAGAGAGGAAAAAAGGAACAGAGAGGAGATATAAAAAACAGCCAGAAAACAATTAATAAAATGGCAATAAGTACATTTCTATAAATAATCACCTTAAATGTAAATGGACTGAATATACCAATCAAAAGACACAGAGTGGCAAAATGGATAAGGAAATAAGACCCAACTATATGCTGCCTACCAGAGACTCATTTCAGACTCAGACATACACAGACTTAAAGTGAAGGGATGGAAAAAGATATTACATGAAAAATAATAGGGATAGAAAAACAGGAGTAGCAGTACTTATATCAGACAAAATTGATTCCAAAACAAAGACAGTAACAAGAGACAAAGAAGGACATTACATAATGATAAAAGGATCAGTCTAACAAGAGGATATAACAATCATAAATATCTATGCATCCAACATAGGAGCACCTAGATATGTAAAACAAATACTAACAGAATTAAAGGAGGAAATAGATTGCAACACATTCATTTTAGGAGACTTTAACACAACACTCACATCAATAGACAGATCAATCTGACAGAAAATAAATAAGGAAACATAGGCACTAAACAATACATTAGATCAAATGGACTTAACAGATATCTACAGAACACTCCATCCAAAAGCAGCAGGATACACATTTTTCTCAAGTGTTCATGGAATGTTCTCCAGAATAGACTACATACTAGGCCACAAGAGCCTCAATAAATTAAAAAAGATTGAAATTATATTAAGCAGCTTCTCAGACCACAATAGATGAAACTAGAAACAAATTATACAAAGAAAACAAAAAGAGTTACAAACACATAGAGGCTAAACAACATGCTTCTAAGTAATCAATGGATCAAAGAACAAATTCAAATAGAAAGCAAGCCATACAGGGAGACAAATGAAAACAAAAACACAGCAGTGCCAAATCTGTGGGATGCGGCAAAGGCAGTTCTAAGAGGAAAATACATAGCAACATAGGCTTACCTCAAGAAACAAGAACAATCCCAAACAGTCTAAATCACAATTAAAGAAACTAGAAAAAGAACAAATGAAACCCAAAGTCAGTAGGAGGGATATAATTAAGATCAGAGCAGAAATAAATAAAATAAGAGAAGAAAAAAAAACAATAGAAAAAAAATTAATGAAATCAGGAGCTAGTTCTTTGAGAAAATAAACAAAATAGATAACCCCTAGCCAGACTTATCAAGAAAAAAAAGAGTTGTACACACATAAACAGACTCAATAACAAAGAAGGAATAATCACAATGGATACTGCAGAAGTACAAAGAATTATTAGAGAATGCTATGAAAAATTATATGCCAATAGATTGGACAACATAGAAGAAATAGACAAATTCCTAGAAAAATATTCCCTTCCAAGACTGACCCAGGAAGAAAGAGAAAATCTGAGCAGACCAATTACCAGCAATGAAATTGAATTGGTAAACAAAAAACTCCCCCAAAACAAAACTCCAGATCCAGATGGCTTCACAGCCAAATTCTAGCAAACACTTAAAGAAGAGCTAATAACCATACTTCTTAAAGCATTTCAAAAAGTAGAAGAGGAGGGGATACTTCCAAACTCATTCTATGAGACTAGAATCACTCTAATACCAAAACCAGGCAAAGACATCACCAAAAAAGAAAATTACAGACCAATATCCCTGAAGAACATAGATGCAAAAATCCTTAACAAATATTAGCAAACCAAATTGAAAAATACATCAAAAAGATCATCCATCATGACCAAGTGGGATTTATTCCAAAGATGCAAGGATGGTACAATTTTTACAAATCCAACAATATCATACACCATATTTTAAAAAAGGATAAAAACCACATGATCATCTTCATAGATGCTGAAAAAAGCATTTAACAAAATTCAACATCGATTCATGATAAAAACTCTCAACAAAATGGATATAGAGGCTAGGTACCTCAACATAATAAAGGCCATATAGGACAAACCCACAGTGAACATTGTACTTAATAGCAAAAAGCTGGAAGCTTTTCCTCTAAGTTTGGGAAAAAGACAAGGATGCCCACTCTCACCACTTTTATTCAATATAGCACTGGAGGTCCTAGACACAACAATAAGACAATACAAAGAGATAAAAGATACCAAAATTGGTAAGGAAGAAGTTAAACTCTCACTATTTGCAGATGACAAAATATTATACATAGAAAACCCTAAAGAATCCAACAAAAGCTACTAGAAACATTAACTGAATTCTGCAAAGTTACAGGATACAAAATTAATACACAGAAATCTGTTGCATTCCTATATACTAACAACAAATTAGCAGAAAGAGAAATCAGGAAAAATCTCCATTTACAATTTGCATCAAAAAGAATAAAATACCTAGGAGTAAACCTAACTAAGGAAGTGAAAGACCTTTACTTTGAAAACTATAAGACTCTCATGAGAGAAATTAAAGACAGCACCAATGAATGGAAATCTATCCTTTGCTCATGGGTAGGAAGAATTAATATTGTCAAAATGGCCATCCTCCCCAAAGCAATTTACAGATTCAGTTCAATCCCTATCAAAATACCAACAGCATTCTTCAATGAACTGGAACAAATAGTTCTAAAATTCATATAGAACCACAAAAGACCCTAAATAGCCAAAGCAATCCTGAGAAAGAAGAACAAAGCTGGGTGGATTACACTCTCTGACTTCAAGTTCTACTACAAAGCTACAGTAATCAAAACAATTTGGTACTGACACAAGAACAGACCCGTAGATCAATGGAACAGAATGGAGAGCCCAGACATAAACCCATGCATACACAGTCAATTAATATATGATAAAGGAGACATGGATATACAATGGGAAAATGACAGCCTCTTCAACAACTGGTGTTGGCAAAATTGGACAACTACATGTAAGGGAATGAAACTGGATTATTGTCTAACTCCATACACAAAAGTAAACTCAAAATGGATCAAAGACCTGAATGTAAGTCATGAAACAAAGAAACAATAAAACTTAGAAGAAAACATAGGGAAAAATCTCTTGAGTATAAGCATGAGCAATTTTTTCCTGGACATATCTCCCTGGGCAAGGGAAACAAAATAAAAAATGAACAAGTGGGACTACCTCAAACTAAAAAGCTTCTGTACAGCAAAGGACACCATCACCAGAACAAAAAGGCAATATATTTGTAAGTGACTCATCTAATAAGTGGTTAACATCCAAAATATATAAAGAACTCATGCACTTCAACACCCAAAAACAACCCAATAAAAAAAATGGATGGTGAACCTGAACAGACACTTCTCCAAAGAAGAAATACAAATGGTCAACAAGCACATGAAAAGATGTTCCATATCACTAACAATCAAGGAAATACAAATTCAAATCACAATGAAATATCACCTTACACCAGTTAGAATGACCACTATCCAAAAGACATGAAATAACAAGTGTTGGCAAGGATGTGAGAAATGGGGACCTTCCTACACTGTTGGTGGGAATGTAAGTTGGTACAACCACTGTAGAAAGCAGTATGGAGGTTCCTTAAAAACTAAAACTAGAAATATTATTTGACCCAGGAATTCCACTCCTGGGAATTTACCCTAAGAAAACAAAATTCCTGATTCATAAAGATAAATGCACCCTTATGTTTATTGCAGCACTGTTTGCAATAGCCAAGATATGGAAGCAACCTAAGTGTCCATCAATAGATGAATGGATAAAGAAGAGGTGCTACATATACACAATGGAATATTATTCAGCCATAAAAAGAAAAGAAATCCTGCCATTTGCAACAACATGGATGGATCTAGAGGGTATTATGCTGAGTAAAATAAGCCAGTCAGAGAAAGACAAATAACATGTGATTTCACTTATTTGTGGAATGTAAAAACAAAGCAAAACAGAAGGAACAAAACAGCATTAGACTCATAGACACTGAGAAGTGACTAGTGGTCACCAATGGGGAGAGGAGTGGGCAGGGGGCAGGGGAGGGGGACTGTTGAGCCACTGTGATGTACAGCTGATAATTTAAAAATGCAATTGGTTCAAGGATTTTAATAACAAGAATATTTTGGAAATTGTGTTGCCAAAATTTGTGCCCTGGGTTTAAGCGGTGGAATGTTCAAAGCAGAGTCCCCTCCCTTGGTTTCATGCCCTCTAAACTTGAAACCACATTACTGTCAGGATGGGATCTCAGCATGAATAACAATGCCCTCTGGTACTTAAAACAGTATGTGTTAATTATGCTCTTGTGGATTCTCTAGGTACTCAATGACTCCCATAGGAAAAATTTGTTCTCTTTTTAAGGTTATTGAATTACTGACTAGTTCCCTGGCACAAAAATTTACTGAGTAATACCCAGGTAACTTTCCATAGTCACGTCTTGTTATTTGGATTGCCATTGATAGATTGCTTCTTCCTGCACAGTGTTTCAGTAGCTCTCACAGCAGTCCCATTGAGTAGGCACGGTGTTAACACTGTCCCTATTTTCACAGGAGAAAACCCAGGCCCAGGGAGGCTGAGTAACAAGGATGACTAAAAACGTAGTCCCTCCCTAAGGAAATTCACATCCCATGAAAATATTTGAGTTGCTGCTAGTCTTCCAGTTACGGTCACTGCTTTATCTCCCTCTTTCGACCATGAGCCCTCACCATCATTGGGCCTATTATTAAATGGAATAGAAGTACAGACATATCTGTGACATCGTATTTGGTCTCTTTTCCATACTGTGAAGGGAATGTGTCAGTGACATAAACTCCCACATACATCTGCACACACAAAGCAACCACAAGGACATTTAAGTGAGGAAGTAAGAAAATAAAGATAAAAATTTAATAAGGAGAAACCCAAATTATTCAGCTCCTTATAGACCAAATAGGCAGTGGGTTAAAATATTTTCATTTTCAACTGGTTGTTCTGGAGTTTTTTCTAACAGTGAGAGTCTCATGAAACATAAAATGAGATTTTTACTTTTTTTTGTTTCTATCAGAGTTCCTTCAGGCTCTGGGTACATGCTAATGATCAGGACAAAACTGATTTTAGATAGAGTTCCCACTAAACAAAAGAATGGTGGAGACTAGAAAGTTACACAAAAGACAGTCAACCCTTTCTGCAAGACCACACAGCCAAAATGGTAAAAACTGCATGCATCTGGGAGGAAGGTATCAACTAGCATGTTACAGGGAAGTCAAGGGGGCTTGAAAAATGGGGTAGGGTCAGAGACGAAAAGAAATCAAAGGACGGAGGCAGAACCCTAAAAGAAACCAAGGAAAAAATAAAAAATTCTAAACAGCTCCCCTTACAAATGACTTTCATATGCATGGTAAGAAGTGAACTGAAAGAAAACGAATTCCAAGAGATATAATAGACACAGTATGCAACAAGGATCACTAAGGAGAGGCTAAAACCAGAAACAGACTTGGAAGGATTTGGACATGGAAAGTTTATATAAAAGATAGACACAACAGGCTAGGGGGAATTATGCCAACGTGGGTCAAGGAGGGAGAAAGAATGTCACATAATAAATAAGTTGGCAGTGGGACAAAATGTATTTGGATGGAAATAAAAGATAAAAGGAACATAGGACTAATCATAGGAAATTATTGTAGACCATCTGGGTCAGATAAAACGGCAGCTCAGAATGTTTATGCAGATAAGCATGACCAAGAAAAACAGTATAGTCTGGGACAGCTAATCTAGTATTGTATTACAGCAGAGTGATATACCCATTACATTCCTGGAGAAGACAATGGGTTCAACTAAAGCCCAGATTTTGCATATCTTTTGGAAGCCAGAAACCTAGAAAATGGCTAATAGACAAGGATCCAGAACAGTTTGGGGCAGGCTGTCACCAGGCAGCCATCCATCCCTTCCTTTGTAAGTTTCAGTGGCCTGTGAAGACTTGGTGATCTCACCCTTCCTGTCATACCACCACTCTGATGACCTGCTATGATTTGACACTGTTTTTATTAGCCCCCCCCCCCCACCCCAGCCTCCTCTCAGGCTTCCTGCGGCAGCTACGCTTGCCCTCACTCCATTCTTCAAGTCCAGCTCCTAAATTCATGCAGCTGGATGCCCTCATAAAAACGTAATTGGCCAATCCCAGCAGCCCTTGGCCATTTGGCCTGGGGGTTGTGGCCAGGCAGCCTTGGAGAGTGGGAACAAAAAACAAGCCAACAGCTGGTTTCTGGTCCACTTACCCTTGAACCCTCCAACTCAGTAACAAGAGCATCAAGCAAATCGTGTTGTTTTGTGTTCAGTGGCAACACTGCTGACTTCCACTCAACATGGCCAGAATTTTGAGGACTTTAACAGCAGGGCTGATAAATTTTTACTTCTTCATTTAACCTTCTCTTCTGGACTACAAATTCTCTTTTTTCATAGTACGGATCATGCTGTATTATAGATGAACCCCAATCCTAATCCTAACCCACACTGGATTAGAATTCCCCAAAGTCAGGGAGGTGAGTACCTCATCTTCCATTTGCCAGAGATTAGTGTTTTGTCTGGAAATTATGGACACTCAGTTATCAGGTAGAATGGATAGAATGAATGGGGAGTGAGTCAAAGGAATTAAGTATAAGATTTAAGGCAGTTATACTGGCAGTAGGGGAGATAATTTGCAAAAGGGCAGGAGGGCTGGGAGAGCTAAAAAAAAAGGGATGGTATTTACCTAGTCCTTCTGTCATACCTCAATCTGGAATTCTCTCCTCTGCTTACTTGAAGACCAGCCCTGGGCATGCCTTTCTGATCCAAGAGTTAAAAATGAAGCCCGTGAGGACTGAAAAGCAGATCATCCTAACAAAGATACTGCTGGTCTATTTTTCTCATCACTTCAAGAGTGTTAACTTAAGGATCAATCAACTCCTCTGGATCCCCTGCAAAACCTAGTGGTCTTGCATAGAATTGTGTAGAATATTTATGTCCTGGAGAAAATCAGTGCATGGAATTGCAATAATCTCAGCCTTGCTAACAACATGTTTTAGCCTAGTATTTCCCAAAAGGCTGTATCAGGATCACCTAGGGAATTAAAATAGGAAAAAGAAAAACAAACAGATTTCTGGCTCCAATCCTGACCTTACAGAGTGAAACTCTCTGTGGTATGAAGGAATCTGCATGCTCAGTCCTTACCTGTTTCCAAAGCATAGCTTGATTTAGGAATTATTGCTCTCACCAAATGAATTTCTTAAACAAATAAAAACAGACACCCCCACCCCACTTATTTGGTTTAAAAATATCCCTAGTTAACTTCTGAACTATTTTTAGAGACACCAAAAATCACAGGTGATAGAGTTAATTTTGGTTTAGAGCAGTATGTAATAACTTCTGCTCACTGGAACCTTCACCCTTGAAGGAGTAATGAACCTCAGTAGTAACTTTGGTATTTACCTAGTTCTTCTGTCATACCTCAACCTCAGTTCTTTAAAATTTTGTCTCTTATGTGGGCAATTAACAAATAAAAATCATTAATATTTAGCTGTATCTTTGTTCATCCTGTATAATGATAATGACCTCTTTGCCTGTCAATCGTGTCCGTGGGTAGGGAGGATGTATAGAGGGCAGTGTGCTAAGCAAATATAATTGTCGATTAGTAATTAGCCAGTTTTTTATGTTGTCTGCTTAAGGAATTGCTGGATGTGACTGGACTGTGACTGAAGAGAGAAATAGAGGAAACAGAGTAAGTAGCTACTTCAAGATTCTAGGACATTCAAAAACGGGAATATGGCCAGTTTTGGAATTGGTTCTGATGGAAACCAATTGCCTGCAGTTGAGAGGCCTTCACTATATTTTATGAGTAAATAATTGTGGTCCAGAAAAAGGGGACATTGAAAAAGAAGATTTAAAAATTTCCAACTTGAAGGAAATTTGTTTCTTCATGGAGGTAAGTTATATATCTGTACTTTAAGGTAAAATATAGTTGGTGCTATAGCAGGAGTTAAAACCAAAAGTATTCTAAAAAAGATGAAATTAGCTTAGAACTATACAAAACAAAACAAAACAAAACCCCAAAGACATAGATTTGCTGCACCAGATTTAAAACATAATGAAATTATTGTAAACTATTGTTAATTATTACAGACTATTACAAATCCATATCTGTGGTACAGATGCAAACATTAGATGGATAGAACAGAAAAAGAGATCCCAGAAAAAGAATCTATCATATATATAATCATTTAACAATGAAGGAGATAAAGTAAATCAGTGGTGAAGGAAAAGTTTAGTCAACAAATAGATTTGGATCAAAATGATTTAGACCCTTCTCTCATATCACAACTAAGATCAAATTATTAAAAATGATAATATGCAATGCTAGCAAGACTGTGGTGATATGCATCCTGTCTTACCCAGCTAGTGGCAGTACGAAGTAGACCAGCCTTTCTGGAATACATTAATGTGAATTAACAGATTTTACAATGTTCACAACCTCTTGATTCAGTAGTTCAACACATACACATAAACAGATGCAAATATATAATATACTATATACAAGATACACATGTGTGTATGCATAAGTATATACATATACACATCCCTAAGAGTGTAAAATTTTAGTTAAAATTTATTTATAAATGTTCATTACAGTGTTACTTATAATAGTAATGAAACTGAAAAAATAGTGACTAATTGGGAGATTACTAAATCAATTATGCTACAAATTATGTTGCTTTAATGTAATGGAATAGAATGAATTTGTTAAAATATATTTATTGGAAATGACTTATTTGTATGGAAACTTGCCTTTGATATGTTAGTGGTAAAAAAGTAGGGGGCTGTCGTCTTGATTATATTTAAAACACATAGAAAAAGGACTGGAAATATACCTTGCAAATTATTTTGGGATAGTAGGATTATGGCTATGCCCCTCCTCTTTAGTGTATTTCCTTTCCAAATTTTCTTACAGTTGGTACATTTTAGAGTAGATTCCTGACATTCACTGGGGACCTATCCAGAAACAGTTGCTAATGTTTAAAATGCAAATACTTTCAATTTCTTAGACTTTCTTTAGTTTCTTAGGCTTTCTTTAATTTCTCTATATGGCCATCCCAAACACTATCAGTTGGCTTTCTTCTCACAAAGAACGTTTTTGTTATATCACTTGAGTTACTACATACTTGATAATGAGAAGAGAACAACAAAGCCACATTGAACTCTGGATTCTGGGTGGTCTGCTAGCAGTAAAAGCAGCAAGGAGTAAACTCTCCCCTCTCCTTTCTAAAAGCCCCCTTCCAAGACACCCAATTAATAACAATAGTAATAATGGGATTCTTCGGCACAGACATTGACATTCTCTGATTCTCATGTAGAGAGGAGATAAATGCATCTTTAGAAAATGCTGCTATTTTTCTTAATCAAAGTTAATGTAATGTTGACCAGAAAGTCCTCCAAATAGATTGCAGCCTGCAAGGTTTTCCTATCAAGAAATTTGAGAGCCCTCACTTCACTAGGCTTACCCACCAACAAGCCATTTTGGTCTCATGCCATCTCCAAAACACTCATGATTATAATTCACATCAGAGCAAAATTACCAACTACCAGGTCACAGAAGTCAGGTTTTTTTCTTGAGTAAATAAACCCAGGAACAATGAGCTATGAAATGCCAGAGGCTATGTTAAAAGTGGAGGGTAGGAGAGAGCAGTAGAATCAAAGAGGAGGAAGAGATTAACATGATGTGGGGTGAAGCAAGTATGATCTTTATTAAGTATTCACAGGTGCAGAATGTAATGTGCTTACTTTCTCTATGACGGAGAGTAAGTGTACCCTCTGTGTTTCTGCTGGAGCATGGGAATACTTGGCTGCTGGCCTATCCCACTCAGGAACAGAATCCCTGGGAATGCCCAGGTCTATTCCTTAAGCACTGCTGCTTTATGGATCCTGGTTAAGGAGCTTCTCCCATAGGCTTGATGTCTCCTTAGGGAGCTGAGATACAGGCCCCCTGCCCTGAGATCTCCCCAAACTTACCTGTGGTAGGTGACAAGGTCCCTGCAGGCGTACTCCCAAAGAGGATAAAGGGACCAGAGCCCTCGCTTACCTCTCAAATCACTCTTCCATTTTCTTCTGTCTCCTAGCCCACACCTATATCCCCAGCCCAGAAAGTATTCTTACATCCTGTCTGTGAACTCATGTCACCACGCCATCTTCCCATCTCTCAGTTTGTGGTAAAACTACATCATATGAGTCATCTGGGTTTTACTTTTGTTATTTTGGAACTCAAAGCCAAAATTCTGACTCTGTTCTTTGCAGGGACAACAAGCTTAGTCTAAAGGTAGAGTTTTAAAAGTTCTGAGGGATAAAAAGGAATGACTAAGAGAAAAAAAAAAACATGAGTCACTATCACAATATCATCTCAATATACGCAGTGGTCGGCAATAACTTACTGAAGAGGTGCTATATTTGGTTAGTGTTAAAACGATGTGTAGGATATTAACACATTATCTAAAATACTCCTCCCCTAGTCACATTCTTTCTGCTTACTTTAGCTTATTTTTTTATATGATTTGTGACTTCCTGAGATTATGTTATTTCTTTATTGTCTGTCTCTTTTAATAAGGTGTAAGCTCCACAAGGGCAAGGATCTTGTCTCTCCTTTTCAATGCTGTGTCCTCTAGTGCCTAGAATTATGTCTGATATAGTAAGTGCTCAATAAATATATATTGAATGAATAAACATGCAGTGAAAGATAAAATATATTCCAAGGGCAAGAAACATTGTAAATAAAGACAGAGATGGAAAAGTTGTCTAGTAAGAACTGATATCATTGTAATTTCTCTATGTTAAACAAAACATGAACCATATATACTTTCCTACTCTTATGTTAAACAATAACTAAGGTCACACAAAACAACTTAGGTACCTGCTCCACAAAATACTTGCTTCTGGAAGATAACACTGTGAACCACCTAACATAATCACTTGAAGGCCCTCATGTTCCTGTGGACTGGTATCCAACTCAATCCCAACAAGTTCTCTGTTTTACAAGACCTTTTAAAAAAATCACCTAGTCCAAGCCCTAAAAGCTTGTATTGCTCCTCTCCTGATTTCTCTGCTGAGATGTTATGAAGACTGTAGCAAGGTGGTATTATCTCTTCTTAGAGCAAGTCTAATAAGCTTAGCTTTGCTTGATGAAAGTTGTTTCTGATCGTCTTTTTAAAGAGGTGCATGTAACATGTGAAGAGGGAACAAAGAGAGTGTGACTGGAGCCCTTGATAGGTAAGTTAGGGTAGAAAGTAGTCTGAGTTTAGTGGTAAGCAGGAGATAAGATTGGGAAGGTATGTTGGGGTCTGTATGAATCAGAGTCCAACTCAGGACAACAGAAAGGTATTTAGATATTTCAAGCAGAACAAATGTAATACAGGGAATTATTATATGGATAATAGAATAGCAGAGGAAAAAGGGAGAGAGAGAACGGGAATGGTTAGTAACTCAGTGTTTGAGTAACTGCATGAAACAGCAGCTATAATTGCTAGAACTAGAGACAAAATTATGAAGATGGTGTTACCAGAGCCCAGATATGCAGAGAAGGGCTATGTGGCTTGCCTAGAACCATAGATGAGAGACCTCATGGCTGACGCTGCTATGGAGAAGATTTCCAGAGGGATTCAGTCACTTTCAGAGAAGGTGCTAGAAGCAGTAAAGGGTGAAGGAGAATGACTTCTCTATCTTCTTGATTTCTATGTCCTGCCAGTGGCTCTTGCTGGCAGAAATAACAGGAAGCCAGCTCTCAAGGAATCCTGGAAAAAATAGCATGCAAACCCTCAGATTCAGAATTACAAAGCAGAATACAGAAAAGCAGGTGTGGCCTGAAAGATGACAGGTCAGTACCAGCATAGAGCCAATCTGAGAAATGTAGGCAAGGAATTCAGACTTGTAGAGAAGTTACAAGAACCTGCAATAACTGAAATTATGTGAACAAAGTCTTGGGAAAGAACTGGGCTAGGTTTCTTCCCCACCCCATTCCACTCAACCCACCAAGCTACTGTGAGATCCTTTCTCTCTACACACATGTACTGGGGAGAACTTAGCTTTCTCCTACCTGTAAGATAAATTCTAGCCAGAATAAGCAGGCAAAGAGAGGCAACAAAGGCCCAGGTAATTTATTTGAATGCCGCGGGGCAAAGTTCCGCAGTCTGGCTATCACAGGCCGGGGAAGTCACGCGAAAGTAGACAGGCAGCGAGTTTTAAAGAAGGTAGGGGGAGGCAGAGCTTAGATTTACAGCAGCGTGAGGATTGGCTAGCCTAAGGCACATTTTTCAGGTTGGGAGGGGGCAGCAGCCGGGGACTTTGCACGTCATCAGTGTCTGGCGTGCTCCCCCCTCCCCCCGGTGCCTTCAACCTTAACACTACCCACCCCTTTTACTCTCTACGCTCAGAGAAGAAATTTAGGCACCAGGAATATGGAATTTTATCATGGCACCATTTGTTGTCAGTGAATTATGAGGAAGATTTGTAAAGGAACCAAGGACAAGGAAGGGGAGGGAATGCCTAATTTTTAGCATAATAATGGTCAGGGTTATTATTTCATAAGAAGTAGGGTCAACATCTTTAATATTAGTAATAGGAATTTCTCATGTTGGTTAGATAGTATTATTTTCAGAAAGTAAAGGAATATTTTTGGTTGCACTTTGTACTGGTTTTAGCTATTTTCAGAGAAAACTGGTTCCAGCCTAATGAAGTCCCATCGTTTTGCCATTCTTCCTATGGCAATGTTTGGGATGGGTCATGTTTGGGATGTTAACTTTCTCTTAAGAGGAACTCTTAACTTTCTCTTGAGTGTTATTACCAAAGTCCTCTGATTAGTTGAATCTCTTTCCCTTTGTCCCTGAAAGTTATTAAAATCACTTTGTTAAGTCTTCTCCTGGTCTCCTCCTCTACTTTTAAATGTTGGTTGTGACAAAGCTGTGCTGTCTTCCATAAGTTGGTTATCTTAGCCTTATCTGCAAGGTCTAAATTCTGCAACAAAACCTAGTCTCTGGGCTTAAGTATGAAGCAGGCATGTTCAGATCCACCCTGCTCTGGGTCTCATTACAAAGTTTCTTCAAATCTCTTTATTATGAATAGCACCCTGTTCAGAATGCCTCTCACTTAGCACTAGGTTTCTCTTCCAAGCACTGAGGGGAGGGGCAGGGCTTCAGGTTGTCTTACCACGTATATCTTTACATATTAGCTAGAGAGACATGGTGGGCAGGAAGCCAGTCAGGCAGTCTTTCACTCCCCAGGTTACATCTCTCCCTTCTGTAACCACACAAAGGAACAGCTGGGCTATTACATACAAAGGTTAGGCCAGAGGTATGGCCGTGGAAGGGAAGCAGTCAGCTCAGCTTAAAAGAAAGACTCTTGCTCCCTTTAGAAGAGTAGCTTTGAGACTCAGAATATCCCATTAAGCTGGATGGGTGGAGATAGCTGAACAGATGTAAAGATCAAGGCCTTCTGTGAGACCCAAGTTAGCACCCTCACTTGGGATAATTTCTAGGGTTAGAGGAATTTCAGGCCAGCATTCCTTCAGATCCCAGAAGCCACACTGGGAGAGGGACATACAGGAGCAACACTAGGAAAATTGATAAATGTTCTCCTGACTTTCTTGGCCCCTCGTTTGGAAAAGAGCTTCAAGTTGCCTGAAGGGAAAGAAAGAAAACACCTTTCTGGAGAAGAGGGAGCAAAATTAGCAAGAAAGGAAGTGTAGTTTGTGTTGCCGGTGCTTTCCACAATCCTTTCTCCCTGTTCCTGAGAATTACCCACTCCCATCTGGGAACACTGGGAACCATACAATTCTCTGTATGGTTGCCACATAGGCAATGGCTGCTACAAGGGTACCAAACTCTGGTACCCTTGACTCAAAGTAGGACAACACTTGGTGCTGTTCATACTCCAGAGCATTCTGTGGAATCAGGTTGAGAGGTCAGACTAGCTGAATGCACATCTTTGCTTCTTCTCAGAGCTTTTCCAAGTCCCTCACTCCATAACAAGTTTCACCTGAGAGTAGTCCCTCACTGAATCACCTGCCAAAGAATCGCTACCTGAGATTCTGCTAGTAGGGAAGTGGTTCCATTATTCTGGCAGGCAGGGAGAGGGATAGAAGGAGCATTAATTTAAAGAGTCCAGCAGCATCAACAGAATATGAGCCCCTGAGGATGGAGGTAGGTCTCCTCCTCATGGAGTTCTGGGCTGGAAATGGGCTGTGTCCTGGAAGATTTTCTGCTACCCTTTTTGTAAGTCTCCCAGCTCCAAACCATAGTGGGAGAGGCTATTGGTCCAGTGGCTTTTCTGTGGCATACAAGTACTGCTGCTGGTTGGTGTAAGCCAGGACCTTTTTCTCTATGATTTGTTATTTGAGTTAAAGGTTAACATCTATGGCAGCAGCTTCTGGATTTTGAAGTCTCTCATGCATTCTTTCTTACTTGCATTTATTCATTCAAAATTAGGTATTACTATGAACTATGAACCAGGCACTTTGCTAAAGCCCCAGGAGAAGAAAAGAACTTTTAGTCAAAGAAATGGGAAAGCCCCAGATAGTGTGGTGTGCTATGATGAGGTATGGAAGAAAGAGCATGTTACCTGAGGAGGGTAAGTGGTTTCATGAATGCAACTTTGAGTGCTTATGTGAGTACTGAAGAGTTTGTCCTGATTTTAAAAACAGTGAACTTTATATGGAATCTCAAGGGACCCTGATTAGCCAAAATATTTGAAAAAGAAAAAAATTAGAATGTAGACGGAAGATGGCGGCGTGAGTAGAGCAGCGGAAATCTCCTCCCAAAACCACATATATCTATGAAAATATAACAAAGACAACCCTTCCTAGAATAAAGACCAGAGGACACAGGACAATATCCAGACCACATCCGCACCTGAGAGAACCCAGCGCCTCGCGAAGGGGGTAAGATACAAGCCCCGGCCCCGCGGGAGCCGAGCGCCCCTCCCCCCAGCTCCCGGCGGGAGAAGAGCAGGCAGAGCGGGAGGGAGACGGAGCCCAGGACTGCTAAACACCCAGCCCCAGCCATCCGGGCCCAGACACAGTACATGCCCAGGGGGCCCTGGATACTAGAAAAACAGGGCAGCAAGAACAGTGAGCGGGCACCGGAGGCCAGGCGCCAGAGGACATAAGAAAAGCGCGCGACCAATTTTTTTTTTTTTTTTTTTTTTTGCTGCTTTGTTCTGGCGAGCGCTTTTTGGAAGTCTTAAAGGGATAGGGACCCCAATACTAGGGAAACAGGGCAGCAAGACCGGTGAGCAGAGGCCTGAGGCTGGCACCGGAGAATAAAGAAAAACGAGCGGCCACCTTTTTTTTTAATTAAAAAAAAATTTTTTTTTTTTAAATTAAAAAATTTTTTTTCTTTCTTTCTTTTTTTTTTTTTTGGTGGTCGTTGTTTTGTTTTGGTGGGTGCCTTTTGGAAGTCTTAAAGGGGCAGGGCGGGACACTTAATCCAGAGGTAGGGAATCCGGGGATCTCTGGGCACCCTAACCCCTGGGCTGCAGGGAGCAGGGAGGCCCCTTACGGAGATAAATAGCCTCCCAGCCGCTCCCCCTCCAACGCGACTCCACCACTTTGGAGTAGCTGCCCGAGCCAGGCCACGCCCACAGCAACAGCGGAGATTAACTCCATAGCAGCTGGGCAGGAAGCAGAAACCCTGTCTGCGCGCAGCTGCGCAGCACAAGCCACTAGAGGACGCTGTTCGCCCAGAAGAGGAGGGCCACAAACCAACAAGAAAGGAAGTTCTTCCAGCCGTCACTCGTCCCAGCTCTGCAAACTATTCCTATCACCATGAAAAGGCAAAGCTACAGGCAGACAAAGATCACAGAGACAACACCAGAGAAGGAGACAGACCTAACCAGTCTTCCTGAAAAAGAATTCAAAATAAGAATCATAAACATGCTGACAGAGATGCAGAGAAATACGCAAGAGAAATGGGATGAAGTCCGGAGGGAGATCACAGATGCAAGAAAGGAGATCACAGAAATGAAACAAACTCTGGAAGGGTTTATAAGCAGAATGGGTAGGATGCAAGAGGCCATTGATGGAATTGAAATCAGAGAACAGGAACGCATAGAAGCTGACATAGAGAGAGACAAAAGGATCTCCAGGAATGAAACAACATTAAGAGAACTGTGTGACCAATCCAAAAGGAACAATATCCGTATTATAGGGGTCCCAGAAGAAGAAGAGAGAGGAAAAGAGATGGAAAGTATCTTAGAAGAAATAATTGCTGAAAACTTCCCCAAATTGGGGGAGGAAATAATCGAACAGACCACGGAAATACACAGAACCCCCAACAGAAAGGATCCAAGGAGGACAACACCAAGACACATAATAATTAAAATGGCAAAGATCAAGGACAAGGAAAGAGTTTTAAAGGCAGCTAGAGAGAAAAAGGTCACCTATAAAGGAAAACCCATCAGGCTAACATCAGATTTCTCAACAGAAACCCTACAGGCCAGAAGAGAATGGCATGATATATTTAATACAATGAAACAGAAGGGCCTTGAACCAAGGATACTGTATCCAGCACGACTATCATTCAAATATGACGGTGGGATTAAACAATTCCCAGACAAACAAAAGCTGAGGGAATTTGCTTTCCACAAACCACCTCTACAGAACATCTTACATGGACTGCTCTAGATGGGAGCACTCCTAGAAGGAGCACAGCACAAAACACCCAACATATGAAGAATCGAGGAGGAGGAACAAGAAGGGAGAGAAGAAAAGAATCTCCAGACAGTGTATATAACAGCTCAATAAGCGAGCTAAGTTAGGCAGTAAGATACTAAAGAGGCTAACCTTGAACCTTTGGTAACCACGAATTTAAAGCCTGCAATGGCAATAAGTACATATCTTTCAATAGTCACCCTAAATGTTAATGGGCTGAATGCACCAATCAAAAGACATAGAGTAACAGAATGGATAAAAAAGCAAGACCCATCTATATGCCGCTTACAAGAAACTCACCTCAAACCCAAAGACATGTACAGACTAAAAGTCAAGGGATGGAAAAACATATTTCAAGCAAACAACAGTGAGAAGAAAGCAGGGGTTGCAGTACTAATATCAGACAAAATAGACTTCAAAACAAAGAAAGTAACAAGAGATAAAGAAGGACACTACATAATGATAAAGGGCTCAGTCAAACAAGAGGATATAACCATTCTAAATATATATGCTCCCAACACAGGAGCACCAGCATATGTGAAACAAATACTAACAGAACTAAAGGGGGATATAGACTGCAATGCATTCCTTCTAGGAGACTTCAACACACCACTCACCCCAAAGGATAGATCCACTGGGCAGAAAATAAGTAAGGACACGGAAGCACTGAACAACACAGTAGAGCAGATGGACCTAATAGACATCTATAGAACTCTACATCCAAAAGCAACAGGATATACATTCTTCTCAAGTGCACATGGAACATTCTCCAGAATAGACCACATACTAGGCCACAAAAAGAGCCTCAGTAAATTCCAAAAGATTGAAATCCTACCAACCAACTTTTCATACCACAAAGGCATAAAAATAGAAATAAACTGTATAAAGAAAGCAAAGAGGCTCACAAACACATGGAGGCTTAACAACACGCTCCTAAATAATCAATGGACTCAATGACCAAATCAAAATGGAGATCCAGCAATATATGGAAACAAATGACAACAACAACACTAAGCCCCAACTTCTGTGGGACACAGCAAAAGCAGTCTTAAGAGGAAAGTATATAGCAATCCAAGCATATTTAAAAAAGGAAGAACAATCCCAAATGAATGGTCTAATGTCACAATTATCGAAATTGGAAAAAGAAGAACAGATGAGGCCTAAGGTCAGCAGAAGGAGGGACATAATAAAGATCAGAGAAGAAATAAATAAAATTGAGAAGAATAAAACAATAGCAAAAATCAATGAAACCAAGAGCTGGTTCTTCGAGAAAATAAACAAAATCGATAAGCCTCTAGCCAGACTTATTAAGAAGAAGAGAGAGTCAACACAAATCAACAGTATCAGAAACGAGAAAGGAAAAATCACGATGGACCCCACAGAAATACAAAGAATTATTAGAGAATGCTATGAAAAAACCTATATGCTAACAAGCTGGGAAACCTAGGGGAAATGGACAACTTCCTAGAAAAATACAACCTTCCAAGACTGACCCAGAAAGAAACAGAAAATCTAAACAGACCAATTACCAGCAACGAAATTGAAGCGGTAATAAAAAAACTACCAAAGAACAAAACCCCTGATCCAGATGGATTTACCTCGGAATTTTATCAGACATACAGGGAAGACATAATACCCATTCTCCTTAAAGTTTTCCAAAAAATAGAGGAGGAGGGGATACTCCCAAACTCATTCTATGAAGCTAACATCACCCTAATACCAAAACCAGGCAAAGACCCCACCAAAAAAGAAAACTACAGACCAATATCCCTGATGAACGTAGATGCAAAAATACTCAACAAAATATTAGCAAACCGAATTCAATAATACATCAAAAGGATCATACACCATGACCAAGTGGGATTCATCCCAGGGATGCAAGGATGGTACAACATTCGAAAGTCCATCAACATCATCCACCACATCAACAAAAAGAAAGACAAAAACCACATGATCATCTCCATAGATGCTGAAAAAGCATTTGACAAAGTTCAACATCCATTCATGATAAAAACTCTCAGCAAAATGGGAATAGAGGGCAAGTACCTCAACATAATAAAGGCCATCTATGATAAACCCACAGCCAACATTATATTGAACAGCGAGAAGGTGAAAGCATTTCCTCTGAGATTGGGAACTAGACAGGGATGCCCACTCTCTCCACTGTTATTTAACATAATACTGGAGGTCCTAGCCACGGCAATCAGACAAAACATAGAAATACAAGGAATCCAGATTGGTAAAGAAGAAGTTAAACCGTCACTATTTGCAGATGACATGATACTGTACATAAAAAACCCTAAAGACTCCACCCCAAAACTACTAGAACTGATATCGGAATACAGCAAAGTTGCAGGATACAAAATCAACACACAGAAATCTGTGGCTTTCCTATATACTAACAATGAACCAACAGAAAGAGAAATCAGGAAAACAACTCCATTCACAATGGCATCAAAAAAAAAAATACTTAGGAATAAACCTAACCAAAGAAGTGAAAGACTTATACTCTGAAAACTACAAGTCACTCTTAAGAGAAATTAAAGGGGACACTAACAGATGGAAACTCATCCCATGCTCGTGGCTAGGAAGAATTAATATCGTCAAAATGGCCATCCTGCCCAAAGCAATATACAGATTTGATGCAATCCCTATGAAACTACCAGCAACATTCTTCAATGAACTGGAACAAATAATTCAAAAATTCATATGGAAACACCAAAGACCCCGAATAGCCAAAGCAATCCTGAGAAAGAAAAATAAAGTAGGGGGGATCTCACTCCCCAACTTCAAGCTCTACTATAAAGCCATAGTAATCAAGACAATTTGGTACTGGCACAAGAGCAGAGCCACAGACCAATGGAACAGACTAGAGAATCCAGACATTAACCCAGACATATATGGTCAATTAATATTTGATAAAGGAGCCATGGACATACAATGGTGAAATGACAGTCTCTTCAACAGATGGTGCTGGCAAAACTGGACAGCTACATGTAGGAGAATGAAACTGGACCATTGTCTAACTCCATACACAAAAGTAAACTCCAAATGGATCAAAGACCTGAATGTAAGTCATGAAACCATTAAACTCTTGGAAGAACACATAGGCAAAAACCTCTTAGACATAAACATGAGTGACCTCTTCTTGAACATATCTCCCCGGGCAAGGAAAACAACAGCAAAAATGAGTAAGTGGGACTATATTAAGCTGAAAAGCTTCTGTACAGCAAAGGAGACCATCAATAGAACAAAAAGGATCCCTACAGTATGAGAGAACATATTTGAAAATGACACATCCGATAAAGGCTTGACGTCCAGAATATATAAAGAGCTCACACGCCTCAACAAACAAAAAACAAATAACCCAATTAAAAAATGGGCAGAGGAACTGAACAGACAGTTCTCCAAAAAAGAAATACAGATGGCCAACAGACACATGAATAGATGCTCCACATTGCTAATTATCAGAGAAATGCAAATTAAAACTACAATGAGGTATCACCTCACACCAGTAAGGATGGCTGCCATCCAAAAGACAAACAACAACAAATGTTGGCGAGGCTGTGGAGAAAGGGGAACCCTCCTACACTGCTGGTGGGAATGTAAGTTAGTTCAACCATTGTGGAAAGCAGTATGGAGGTACATCAAAATGCTCAAAACAGACTTACCATTTGACCCAGGAATTGCACTCCTAGGAATTTACCCTAAGAATGCAGCAATCAAGTTTGAGAAAGACAGATGCACCCCTATGTTTATTGCAGCACTATTTACAATAGCCAAGAATTGGAAGCAACCTAAATGTCCATCAATAGATGAATGGATAAAGAAGATGTGGTACATATACACAATGGAATACTACTCAGCTATAAGAAAAGGGCAAATCCAACCATTTGCAGCAACATGGATGGAGCTGGAGGGTATTATGCTCAGTGAAACAAGCCAAGCGGAGAAAGAGAAATACCAAATGATTTCACTTATCTGTGGAATATAAGAACAAAGGAAAAACTGAAGGAACAAAACAGCAGCAGAATCACAGAACTCAAGAATGGACTAACAGGTACCAAAGGGAAAGGGACTGGGGAGGATGGGTGGGTAGGGAGGGATAAGGGGGGGAGAAGTAGGGGGGTATTAAGATTAACATGCATGGGGGGGTAGGAGAAAAGGGAGGGCTGTACAACACAGAGAAGGCAAGTAGTGATTCTACAACATTTTGCTATGCTGATGGACAGTGACTGTAAAGGGGTTTATAGGGGAGACCTGGTATAGGGGAGAGCCTAGTAAACATAATATTCGTCATGTAAGTGTAGATTAGTGATAGCAAAAAAAAAACAAAAAAACAAAAAAAACAGGGCAGTTCCTGTGTGGTAACCTCCAACGAGTTCTACACAAGGGTATAAAGGGCATATAAAAGTGTAGGCAAAGGGTCTGTTTGTGTTTATACAGAGGATCAAAGCCTAATTGGGCTACCCCGAAAATGAACTAAGATATGATATGAAAAAGAACTTCCAACATCTGCACCCTCTGGAAGACTCATGCCAGAAGATGATCATCAAAAAACCCCAACAAAGATCCACGCACTGCTACAGCTGTAGATGCACTCATCCCACCAGTTCCTGGACCTGCCATGGGAATGAGGAAGGAGATATCTAAGCTGGCCTGTGCATACAGTAAAACAACAAAATTGGACTGGATCTATACTGTTGGAACTCAACCAAGAATTTGGAGAAGTGCAAATTGTAGCGCTCCAAAGTCTTACAACTACAAACTATTTATTGTTAAAAGAACATATGGCATGTGAACAGTCCCCAGGAATGGGTTGTTTTAATTTGTCTGATTTCTCTCAGACTGTTCAAGTTCATTTGGACAATATCCACCATATCATAGATAAGTTTTCACAAATGCCTAAGGTGCCTAACTGGTTTTCTTGGTTTCACTGCAGATGGCTGGTAATTACAGATATGCTTTGGTTATGTAACTATACTCCTATTATGTTAATGTGTGTGTGCAATTTAAGTAGTAGCTTAAAACCTATACATGCTGAAGTTACTCTACAAGAAGATATATCAAAGAAATAATCAATCTTCCCATGTTTTCTTCCGCCTGCTACTTCTATAGCTTTTCTTCTTCCTTCCTAATTACAACCCTTAAATAGAATTCGTGCCTCATATCAAATTTACCGAGTATCATAATTCTTCCAAGTGGTAAAGATACCTCAAGACAAATGCTGGGCATAGAAGCCACAGGGCATAAATATGCAAAGAAGTAAAAAGCTAACTTTTTCAAACAATAAGGCTTCTCTCTCACTTACCAACTTCACATTTCCCTGTATGGCCCCGGAAGATGACTGGTTAGCCAGAGACGGGTAAGATTCCTCAAGGGAGGAACAACCTAAGACAGGCACAGTCGCAGGGGGGCCATCAGGTGAGAAATTGGGGATCAACAGAGGTGAGGCTTAGAACCTCACCCCCCCGTTCTGAGAGAAATCTTCTGCATACGTGGATGTTTTATTGCCCTGGTCTAGCTTGGATTAACACATAGTCTACAGGCACACACCTGATCATCTACATGTGCTCTCTTACAACACTAAACTATGTTTTCTACCTTTATCTTGTATCTACCTACCACTTCAGCATTTTATTAAAAATAATAATAATAAAGAGAGAAATGTGGTATCCACATATAAATCAAGTATAAAAACCAAATGAGTATTCATATTTTAACTGACTGTTTATAGTTCATAATGCATGAGCAAAACCGAAAGTTTCTGTGATGACTGCCCTTGTACTGTTCACTATGTAACTTATTCATTATGTAAGAATTTGTTCTACATGTAAAAACTTGTTTGTTATGCCTCAGAAGATTGGAGACTGACAAAAATTAGGCTTGGGGTGGAATAATGATTGTGCATTGAGCATTGACTCCCCTATACAGAATTTTATTGTCGTTAACAACCATTTGATCAATAAATATGAGAGATGCCCTCACAAAAAAAAAAAAAAAAAAAAAAAAAAAAAAAAAGGACAGACTTACAATGGTAAAATAAATTAGTAACCGGGATGTAATGTATAGCATAAGGAATATAGTCAAGATATTGTAACAGCCTGGTAGGGTGATAGCTGGAACCTAGAATTATGTATATAAATGTTCTACCACTGTGTTGTACACTTGAAACTCATGTAATGTAATACTGTGTGTCAACTACCCTTCAATAAAAAATAATTATTAAAAAAAAAAAAAAATACTTAGGAATAAACCTAACCAAAGAAGTGAAAGACTTATACTCTGAAAACTACAAGTCACTCTTAAGAGAAATTAAAGGGGACACTAACAGATGGAAACTCATCCCATGCTCGTGGCTAGGAAGAATTAATATCGTCAAAATGGCCATCCTGCCCAAAGCAATATACAGATTTGATGCAATCCCTATGAAACTACCAGCAACATTCTTCAATGAACTGGAACAAATAATTCAAAAATTCATATGGAAACACCAAAGACCCCGAATAGCCAAAGCAATCCTGAGAAAGAAAAATAAAGTAGGGGGGATCTCACTCCCCAACTTCAAGCTCTACTATAAAGCCATAGTAATCAAGACAATTTGGTACTGGCACAAGAGCAGAGCCACAGACCAATGGAACAGACTAGAGAATCCAGACATTAACCCAGACATATATGGTCAATTAATATTTGATAAAGGAGCCATGGACATACAATGGTGAAATGACAGTCTCTTCAACAGATGGTGCTGGCAAAACTGGACAGCTACATGTAGGAGAATGAAACTGGACCATTGTCTAACTCCATACACAAAAGTAAACTCCAAATGGATCAAAGACCTGAATGTAAGTCATGAAACCATTAAACTCTTGGAAGAACACATAGGCAAAAACCTCTTAGACATAAACATGAGTGACCTCTTCTTGAACATATCTCCCCGGGCAAGGAAAACAACAGCAAAAATGAGTAAGTGGGACTATATTAAGCTGAAAAGCTTCTGTACAGCAAAGGAGACCATCAATAGAACAAAAAGGATCCCTACAGTATGAGAGAACATATTTGAAAATGACACATCCGATAAAGGCTTGACGTCCAGAATATATAAAGAGCTCACACGCCTCAACAAACAAAAAACAAATAACCCAATTAAAAAATGGGCAGAGGAACTGAACAGACAGTTCTCCAAAAAAGAAATACAGATGGCCAACAGACACATGAATAGATGCTCCACATTGCTAATTATCAGAGAAATGCAAATTAAAACTACAATGAGGTATCACCTCACACCAGTAAGGATGGCTGCCATCCAAAAGACAAACAACAACAAATGTTGGCGAGGCTGTGGAGAAAGGGGAACCCTCCTACACTGCTGGTGGGAATGTAAGTTAGTTCAACCATTGTGGAAAGCAGTATGGAGGTACATCAAAATGCTCAAAACAGACTTACCATTTGACCCAGGAATTGCACTCCTAGGAATTTACCCTAAGAATGCAGCAATCAAGTATGAGAAAGATCAGTGCACCCCTATGTTTATCGCAGCACTATTTACAATAGCCAAGAATTGGAAGCAACCTAAATGTCCATCGATAGATGAATGGATAAAGAAGATGTGGTACATATACACAATGGAATACTACTCAGCCATAAGAAAAGGGCAAATCCAACCATTTGCAGCAACATGGATGGAGCTGGAGGGTATTATGCTCAGTGAAACAAGCCAAGCGGAGAAAGAGAAATACCAAATGATTTCACTTATCTGTGGAATATAAGAACAAAGGAAAAACTGAAGGAACAAAACAGCAGCAGAATCCCAGAACTCAAGAATGGACTAACAGGTACCAAAGGGAAAGGGACTGGGGAGGATGGATGGGTAGGGAGGGATAAGGTGGGGGGAGAAGTAGGGGGGTATTAAGATTAGCATGCATGGGGGGGTGGGAGAAAAGGGAGGGCTGTACAACACAGAGAAGGCAAGTAGTGATTCTACAACATTTTGCTATGCTGATGGACAGTGACTGTAAAGGGGTTTATAGGGAGGACCTGGTATAGGGGAGAGCCTAGTAAACATAATATTCGTCATGTAACTGTAGATTAGTGATAGCAAAAAAAAAAAAAAAAAACAAAAAAAACAGGGCAGTTCCTGTGTGGTAACCTCCAACGAGTTCTACACAAGGGTATAAAGGGCATATAAAAGTGTAGGCAAAGGGTCTGTTTGTGTTTATACAGAGGATCAAAGCCTAATTGGGCTACCCCGAAAATGAACTAAGATACTATATGAAAAAGAACGTCCAACATCAGCACTCTCTGGAAGACTCATGCCAGAAGATGATCATCAAAAACCCCAACAAAGATCCACGCACTGCTACAGCTGTAGATGCACTCATCCCACCAGTTCCTGGACTTGCCATGGGAATGAGGAAGGAGATATCTAAGCTGGCCTGTGCATACAGTAAAACAACAAATTTGACTGGATCTATACTGTTGGAACTCAATCAAGAATTAGGAGAAGTGCAAATTGTAGCGCTCCAAAATCTTACAACTACAGACTATTTACTGTTAAAAGAACATAATGGAGGTGAACATTCCCCAGGAATGGGTTGTTTTAATTTGTCTGATTTCTGTCAGACTGTTCAAGTTCAGTTGGACAATATCCACCATATCATAGATAAGTTTTCACAAATGCCTAAGGTGCCTAACTGGTTTTCTTGGTTTCACTGGAGATGGCTGGTAATTACAGATATGCTTTGGTTATGTAACTATACTCCTATTATGTTAATGTGTGTGCGCAATTTAAGTAGTAGCTTAAAACTTATACATGCTGAAGTTACTCTACAAGAAGATATGTCAAAGACGTAATCAATCTTCACATGTTTTCTTCCGCCTGCTACTTCTATAGCTTTTCCTCTTCCTTCCTAATTACAACCCTTAAATAGAATTTGTGCCTCATATCAAATTTACCGAGTATCGTAATTCTTCCAAGTGGTAAAGATACCTCAAGACAAATGCTGGGCATAGAAGCTACAGGGCATAAATATGCAAAGAAATAAAAATCTAAGCATTTCAAACAATAAGGCTTCTCTCTCACTTACCAACTTCACATTTCCCTGTATGGCCCCGGAAGATGACTGGTTAGCCAGAGACGGGTAAGATTCCTCAAGGGAGAAACAACCTAAGACAGGCACAGTCGCAGGGGGGTCATCAGGTGAGAAATTGGGGATCAACAGAGGTGAGGCTTTGAACCTCACCAGCCCGTTCTGAGAGAAATCTTCTGCATACGTGGATGTTTTATTGCCCTTGTCTAGCTTGGATTAACACATAGTCTACAGGCACACACCTGATCATCTACATTTGCTCTCTTACAACACTAAACTATGTTTTCTACCTTTATCTTGTATCTACCTACCACTTCAGCATTTTATTAAAAATAATAATGATAAAGAGAGAAATGTGGTATCCACATATAAATCAAGTATAAAAACCAAATGAGTATTCATATTTGAACTGACTGTTTATAGTTCATAATGCATGAGCAAAACCGAAAGTTTCTGTGATGACTGCCCTTGTACTGTTCACCATGTAACTTATTCATTATGTAAGAATTTGTTCTCCATGTAAGAACTTGTTTGTTATGCCTCAGAAGATTGGAGACTGACGAAAATTTGGCTTGGGGTGGATTAATGATTGTGCATTGAGCATTGACTCCCCTATACAGAATTTTATTGTTGTTAACAACCATTTGATCAATAAATATGAGAGATGCCCTCACACACACACAAAAAAGGACAGACTTCCAATGGTAAAATAAATAATTAACCGGGATGTAATGTATAGCATAAGGAATATAGTCAAGATATTGTAACAGCTTGGTAGGGTGATAGCTGGAACCTAGAATTATGTATATAAATATTTTATCACTGTGTTGTACACCTGAAACTAATGTAATGTAATACTGTGCGTCAACTACCCTTCAATAAAAAATAATTATCTACAAAAAAGAAAAAAAAAAAAAAAGAAAAAAATTAGAGGATTCACATGTCTTGATTTGAAAACATGTTACAAAGGTATAGCATTCAAAACAGTGTTTACATAGTGAGACACAGAGCCAAAGGAATATAACAGAAAGTCCAGGAATAAATCTTTACATATATGGTCTAATGATTTTTGATAAGGGTGCCAAGACTACTCAATGGGGAAAGGACAGACTCTTCAACAAACGGTGCTGGGAAAACTGGATATCCACACGCAAAATAATTAAGATGGATTTTTATCTTATACCATACACAAAAATTAAGTCAAAATGGATTAAAGATTAAATGTAAGACTCAAAACTATAAAACTCCTAAAATAAAACATGGGAAGAGCTTAATTACTCATTGGCCTTCACAGTGATTCCTTGGCTATGACACTAAAAGCATAGGCAACAAAACTAAGACAGACAAATGAGACATTAAACTTAAAATTTTTGTACAGTAAAGGATACAATCAACAGAATAAAAAGAAAATCTACAGAATGGGAGAAAATATTTACAAATCATAACTCTGGTAAAGGATTAATATCCAGAATATATCAAGAGTTCTTACAACTCAACAACAACAAAATGTCAAACAGCCCTGATTAAAACATGGGCAAAGGACTTGAATAGATATTTCTCCAAAGATAATATGTTCATGGCAATAAGCATATTGAAAGATGCTCAACATCACTAATCATCAGAGAAATGCAAATCAAAACCACAAGAGCTATTACCTAACACTCATTAGGCTGGCTATTACCAAAAATTAAAGAAAAACAAAAAATACCCAGAAAATAACAGGTGTTGGTGAAGATATAGACAAACTGCAACACTTGTGCATTGTTGGTGGGATTGTAAAATGGTAAAACAGCTCTGGAAAACAATATGGCAGTTCCTCAAAATATAAAAAAATAGAACCATATGATCCAGCAATCCCATTTCTGAGTATATATCCAAATAATTGAAAACAGGGTCTTGAAGAGATATTTGCACAACTACGTTAATTACAGCACTATTTACAATTGTGAAGAGGTGGAAGCAAATTAAATGTCCACTGATGTGAAATAAGCCAGGTGGAGAAAGACAAGTACCAAATGATTTCACTCATTTGTGGAGTATAACAACAAATCAAAAGTGAAGGAACGAAACAGCAGCAGACTCACAGACTCCAAGAAGGGACTAGTAGTTACCAAAGGGAAGTGGTTAGGGAGGGTGGGTGGGCAGGGAGGGAGAAGGGGATCAAGGGGCATTATAATAAGCACTCACAATGTAGGTAGGTCACAGAGGAGGCAGTATAGCATAGCTTAGAAGACTATGCTGATGGACTGTGATTGCAGTGGAGTTGGGGGGAACTTGATAATATGGATGAATGTTGCTCATGTGAAACCTTCTTAAGATTGTATAGCAACGATACCATAAATAAATAAATAAATAAATGTCCATTGATGGATAACTGGCTAAAGTGAATATGGTATATGCATACAATGGGAAATTATTCAGCCTTGAAAAAGAAGAGAATCTTGTCACATGCTACAATGTGGAGAAACTTCAGGATATTATGCTGAGATAAACCAATCACTAAAAGACAAATATTGAATTATTCATTTATATGAGGCATCAAAAGTAGCCATATCATAGAAACAGAAAATAGAATGGTGGTTATGAAGTAGGGGGAGAGAGAAAAGGGGAATTTGCAGATTTGCAAGATGAAAAGATTCTAACTATCTGTTTCACAGTAATGTGAATATGTTTAACACTATCTACCTATACACTTTCAAGTGGTTAAGATAGTAAATTTTATGTTACGTTTTTACCATAACAATTAAAAAAAATACTCTTTCCTCCTCCCACACACTCAGAATGGACTGTTTTTCAAGTCAGATTGTAACAAGAGATAGTCCCAGCAAGGGGACTTTTTGTGCTAAAAGCCTCCTCCTCCACCTCTGGGCCATCTAATCCAGATTACAGAAAAATCCTCTTAGTACTCTGGGTTAAATTGGAACTTTGTAAATATACAAAGGTACTCCTCAAAGGCTGGCATCTGTGGTTCCCATTCCAAAGCTCAAACTTCCAAACACATTTATAATAACTTTACTTTAAGAGATAAATAGAATTATATACAGGTTGAATTTGAAAAGGGTGTTAGACCTTCTCTGGTCCATTCCCATCATTTTACAGACAATGAGATTTGAAAAGATGGATGACTGAATCAAGATCACACAACTAGAGACAAAGCTGGTCTTGTATTTAGGGATCTTGAGATAATACACTAGCACAGGAAGGAAAAACAATGAGTTCTAGTCCTGGATGTGGTACCTAGGTCACATCTCTCCCTCACTATCGGCTTTCTCATCTGTTAAGTGGAGAGGTGTGGAGTGGGGTGGATGGACTAGATGATTGTTGTCCCTTCCAGGTTGAAAAGTACCTGTGAAATAGTAGGTGCTTGAGTATTTATTAAATGAATGAGGCTGAAATAGACTCAATGGTTCCATGATGTCTATCAATTAATTATTCATCTAGTATAAGCACTCTCTTCATCAAGTGCTTATCCTACCCCATTATGAGATTTCTCCTGTTAGAATACTCAATAATCTGTCAATGGTTAAACCTGGATATACTTAGTTATGAAATTGTATTTGGTTAACTAACCAAGTAACACCAAATATGCCTTTAAGCAATCTGAAGATTCAGGAAAGAGAAGGCAAAGTACACTTGATATTGATAGCATTGAAGGTCATGTAACCTGACACACATCTGTCCTTAGCAATGAATCTTCCTTCTTCATCTCCCCATTAAGGAATAGTTCTTGATTACCTAGGGATTTACAGGAGATTTCCTGCTAAATCCAATCAATCCATTAATCTGTCAGCAAGTGTTTATCCAGCATCTAACCCATGTCTCTCTAGGTGGTCTAAGAGTGACATAGGCATTTAAGACAAGGTCCCTATTTTCTCTTTTTAGTTAGTCAGCTGGGACTGCTGGGGACCTTTCTCCACATGCTCTTTCTTCTTCAAGGAGGCTAGATTAGTTTTCTTCACATGGATGTGGTAGAATTCAAAGGGGGCAAGTCCCAGTGTTTTCTCCATCCTCTGCTTGCTAATGTCCCATTCGTCAAAGCAATTCTCGTGGTCAAACTTACTGTCTATACAAGGGCATGGATCCTGGAGGCTTGATTCACTGAGGCCCATTAATGAAACAATCTAAGGTACTGGGGAGAGAGAAGAGTCTGACAACATTAATTAAACTCTTGAATTTAGTCATGCCTAAGGCCACATCTAACCCTGGGCTTCCTAGTTAGGTAAATCAATAAATTCTCCTTCCCTCACCATAAATACAAATATACATATATATATACATATATATACACATACACATATATATACATATACTGGGTAGTTCCAGTCCTAACTTGTACAAGACTCTTACCTACTCTAAGACTCTTACATACTGTGTTATAGAGAAACTAAATCTCTAGGAGGCCTAATTTTTGTGTATATGAGATATTAGGCTGACTCCGAATTCTCTTGCCTCTCCCTACTTTGAAATTAGTTTATGCCCGACAAAAGGAATCATTAAACATCAGTGTATATCCTCTGCCAGCAGCCACCTAAGGATGGATTGACTTGCGCAAGTCAGTTACAATACAAAGGGAATGATTCCATAAGCCGAGTCATATTCCCCCAAATATTCTTGCACATAAAATTGTTTCATTGCCGTACAGGTATACTTCTAGATACCCATGGTAAAAGACAAACATAAGATGATACTATAAAGGTAAGTGGAAGGTGGCTATCTTCATTTGGGTTCCTCATAAGCCAACTTAGAGACAGAGATTTGTGTGCCAGTCATTTATTTAGAAGGTAATCTTAGGAAGCACTATTAGAGGCATGGGAAAGTAAGACAGGGATAGGACAGAAGCTACCGAAGGTAGGTCTGAAGCCAGTCACCACTATGGACAACTTGAGCTTACTACCTTGGAGAACTCTGGGAGACAGTGTAGAACATGCTTAAGAGTTACCCATCTATCCACTTATTGCTACAGAAAACTGAGTCTACTCTGACTAATAAAGTTACAAAGAACAATATTTACTGCTTTTAAAATGCAAGTCAAAAGAGCTCTACATGAGCTACAAAACACTTCTGAGGTTCTAACTTTAAATGGCAACAAGCCTCCACAGGCAGCCCTGGATTAGCTTTTACAAAATCCATCTCCTTTCAGAGTTAAGTTGGGAAATATGGGCAGCCAGCTGTCTTCTACAAGCTCATGTCATCCCCTACCATTTGGTTTCAAGTGGTTTTGCACTGAAGAATTAATTTGAAGGAAAACCTCTCCCTGTAGGCAGTGTTTGGGCCCTTCTAAACCTATACGCCTGGATAATAGGCTTTTGGTCCCAAATTATAAAAGAGTTTTTCCCCTTGAGGCTACTTCCATTCCCTTGTTTTCCAAATAGCCTAAAATTTTCAAACCAGGGAGCTACAGTAGACCAGAGACAAAAAAAACTGTTGGCCATGAATCCCATCTGGAGTAGTTGCCAACATTTAATCAGTTATCAATATTTGATTAGTTGCCCATAGCTCCCCCTGACTTAGTTGTCAACATTTGAAAAGCATGATGCTTTCTACCAACAAAGAAAGAACAAAAGAAAGGAAGAAATCCAAAATCAGGATTTCCTGCTTTTCTTGAAACACTGGCCCTTATAGGCACAGACTGATCAGAAGCCATCCAGCAACCACCTCTTGTTGACAAGTCACACTCCCCATCTGGTAACATGCCTCACCCTGACCTTTCCACTTATTTCTGTGACCAGAAAAGTCTCTGAAAGAATCAGAACACATTTCTGGGAAACCATTTAGAACATCAACATTGTACAGTGTACTTAAAAATATATACATATAATAATTTCAACCATAGTGGATTGAACACCAGTATTCTGGGACCAACAGGGACAGACACAGACTTATTTTTCCATGCCAGGATTTGAATTGAGAAGCAATGTTCTACCAACTCAATGGGACTTGGACCATGAAGATCAAGACTAGCTATAACTTTAGGGGCAGGGAATTTTATCAGTTGGTCTCTAAGTTGTTGTTAAACAAATGCACAGAAATGTGCAGCCTGAGAAGTAAGCAAGAACAAGGAAATAGCTACAGCAACCTCCAAGAGTTTTTTCTGGGTAAACAATAATACTATATAACATTTTTAAGCATTTACTGTATGGTAGACACGGTTTTCATCGATTTATGTGAATTCTCATATTTAACAAACACAGAACTTAATGAGGTTGATGTAATTGTTGTTTCTGCTCTACATGTGAAGAAACTGAAGCCCAGAGAGGTGAAGTAACTTGTCCCGGGTTACCTGGATTGTAAACTGTGGAGTCAACATTTGAATGCAGAGAAGTTGGACTGCAGAGGCCACTACTACCCTTTCGCCATCACCACCTCATAACCTATTGTGCAGCCCTATAACTTGGCATCGTTTCTGAAATTATTTGTTGCTCTTAATTTCCCCAATACACTGATGAGATTAGTTCTCAGAATGAAAGCAACTAGCACATGGATAATATGTGACTAATGTTCAATTCAGGGCTCAGTGAACATTAAGATGTAGCAATCACAGCCAACCCATGACACAAAACACATTAGTGAGGCAGCATGGTGGGTGGAATCTCAGCTCTGTGCGTACTAGCTGTGTGCCCGTAGGCAAGTCCTGCTCACTTCCCTCCTTTGAAAAACCAGGATAATAATATCTATCTCCCAAGGCCATTGTGAGAAATAAATGAGTTAATATATGCGGGCACCTGGGAGGGAACAGGCAGCCCCAAAATGCTAATATACCACCCATTGCACTGCCCCCAATGGTAAAAATAGTCATTTTGTTACTAGAAAAAGTAGTTGGTGGTACTTATGTATTTTTCTTTTGGATAAACTGCCTGATGAAGCTTTAGAAGCAGTTGTTGCCAAGTCTCAACCTGTTTCACATGAATGTTTAAGGATGCCTTATTTAACTCCTAGCAGCCTCACGTGGATTTCCAGGGGGTGGCATAGATGACAAACAATACTCCTTGCAAATCCCTTTATTTGAAGGACAATGCCTTGTCACGGCACATCAGACTTGACATGTGGATACATGGAGAGAGATGAGAGTGATCGGACCTTCTGCAAAACCATAACATCACTTCACTCCCTAAGGAATAGGATCTTGCCTGGTTTGGGATTTGATCTGTTTTGTTCATCTGCACTGGGGAAAATTCAGTGACACACATCCCTCAGTCTTCTTAGGCCCCAGGCTGCCTAAACAGTAAACTTTGGGTTTTCTCAGTGATGTCAATTTGCCTGTAATTGTTTTTAATTTTCCTGGAGGCCCAGTTTAGCAAAGTCCTATGTTTATCTTTTTTTCTCTCTTGCAAGTAATGGTCAAGCTTAAAATGAACAGTACTCTTTACTGTTCATTTGTCCTAAATCCACCTTCACTGACAGTCTCATGAAATTGTCATTTCAGGTCTAAAGAACACTAAGCCTGAGGTTAGCTCTTTGCCTCTTATCTCTCCGCTAACCTGGTGGAGCCCAGAATGGGACTTGGCCCTTGGCTTCTTGGTCTAGTGCCCTTTGCTCTTCACCCACACAAATAAGAAGTGTTTTGATTAAGCTCTGCTAAGGATGAGACTGGCACCAACATTTTGATTCTGAAAGTGAAGTAAGTGGGTGACTTCTCATTACCTCCACCTGTAGCCACCCCCACTCCCAAAGCCATCATCTCTAAAAGGGAACTCCCTGCATCCAATCTTGCCTTTCCTACTAATCTTTCTCCTCATACAGAAGCCAGAGGAACACATGCAAACATCAGTTAGATCACGGCACTGCCCAGTTCAAACCCATGCAATCACTCCCTGTTTTATTCAGAAAATAAAAATAAAAGCAAAAATTCTTGCAATGACTGGCAGTACCTTTCACATTCATCCTACACATAGTTCTGTTCCAAACATGTTGCTGTCCTTGCTGTTCCTTGAACAGCAGGCTCCCAGGGTCAAGGTCTGTGACTAGTTGGTCCCTCTGCCTGAAAGTCTTTCCTGTACTTGCTCAGCTCGCTTATTCATCTCCTATAAGCTTTACTCAGAAGGCACCTTGCAAGGCCTACCCTGACCACCCATATTAAAATTGCAAACCCTTTCTGAGTGCTAACCTGCTTTATTTCTCTCCATGGCACTTACCACCATCTGCATTCTCAGTCAGCCAGAACAAAATACCACAGACTGCGTGGCTTACACAACAGAAATTAATTTTCTCACACTTCTGGAGGCTATTAATTCACGATCAAGGTGCCAACAAATTCTGTTTCTGGTGAGATCTCTCTTCTTGGCTTGTAGACAGCTGTCTTCTTACTATGTCCTCACACGGTCCTTCCTCAGTGCTTGCACATGGAGGCAGGGTGGACCCACAGGACAAGTTCTCTGGGGTCTCTTCTTATAAGGACAGTAATCCTATCAGTTCAGGCCCTCCCCTTAGGACATCAGTAACTGTATTACTTCCTTAGAATTACTGTCTCCAAATTTAGCCACACAGGTAGTTAGGACTTCAGCATATGAATCAGGAAGACACAAGCAGACCATAATACCACCTGACATTCTGTATTAATTCCTCTTTTGCTTATTATCTGTCTTCTCTCACCAGAATAAGGGCAGGGATTTTTGTCTGCTCTGTTTACTGACTATAATAGTGCCTGACACATAGTAGGTGCTCGATAAATCTTTGTTAAATGAATGAATAAAACACCTACCTCATATTTGGCAGGCAGCCTCTAACTAAAATGGCTCCCACAATTTCTGGTACTCAGCTAAGCTAGGCTCAGATTTCTGATCCACAGAAATTAAGATGAATAAGGGTTGCTATTTTAAGCTACAAAGGTATGGAGTAAATCTGTCATACAGCAATGCATGAATAATATACCTAACAACATGTGAATGATGACCATGTCTGAACCATTTAATCTGGGAATGATAATTTGAAATTGGAGCTATCACAACTTAGGGCTATTCAATTCCTATAGGTCTAGACTATGGCAATTCAGGTACTTTCTTTATCCAAGGCTCTAAAACAGGCATCAGTAAACTATGGCCCACAGTCCAGCTCTCTGTTTTTGCCAATAAAGTTTTATTGAAACACAGATATACCCATTCATTTACATATTGCCTTTGGTTTTTTTGCAGAATTGAGTAGTGACAATAGAGACAATCTGGCCAATAAATCTCAAGTTTTTACTGTCTGACCCTTGAAGAAAAAATTTGTTGATCACAATGTAGAGGCAAAAACTAATAAAGACTAATTTACCTTTAGTGCTGTCCGAGGACTTCACCTTTTGCGCTCCACAAATCTTCTTTAAAAGTCCAGTAGGAGGGTCTGATACTCCCACCTACACATGGAAGGAGGATTGCTCAGTGGTTTAGTGCAGTGACCTTTAAACATTTTTGACAATGATCCATGGTAAGAAATAAACTTGATATCATTACCAAGGACACCACATATATACAGTTGACCCTTGAACACCACAGGGGTTGGGGGGATGACTCCCAGCAGAGTTGAAAATCTGCATATAACTTTTGGCTCCCCCAAAACTTAATTACTAATAGCCTACTGTTAACTGGAAGCCTTACCAATAACAAAAACAGTGGATTAACACATATTTTGTATGCTATATATATTTTATACTGTATTCTTACAATGAAGTAAGCTTAAGAAAATGTTTTTTTAAATTGTCTCAAATAATCCAAAAAGTTTCCAATATGTGCAGTGAAAAAAATCTGTGTGTAAGTGGACCCTTGCAGTTCAAACCTGTGTTGTTCAAAGGTCAACTGTATGATGGAAACACATGTGTCCCAAACCAGTACTTATCCTTTACGTAAGATGTCCTCTGTTGTTTTCTATTTTAGTTTGTGTTATTGCAAAGTCTCTTTATTGCATGCTAGTCTCTTCCATGAAATTGATCTCCCTACTAGGACTGCCCAGTGGCTATGACCTGCTGGGTAAGCATCCCTGGTCAGGGGCTGGGGGTGGTAGCAGGCCCACCTGCCTTCTAATGTTGGCTCTCCGTCTCCCACCTGTGGGATCTCAGGTTAGGGACCTAGCTTCTCTGGGCCTCACTCTTCTTACTTGGAGAATGGGAGGATTATTTCTCCAGGAAGTGAGGAAAATGAACGAAAGTGAGAAAATCCATGTAAAGTGCTTTGTAGTCAGTACACAGAAACACTTGCATAAAAATAACAAAAATCACAGATGCCTTTATCCCAGTTGCATGTTAAATTACCTCTGGTCTTTCCACCTGGGTGAAAGACAGAGACATTCCCCCCAGAACCTCCTAGCAGACGACTAACAGAGTCTATGGAATCACTGTTCCTTTTCTGAGACTCAGATATGAGTATGTTGGCAAACTGAAGGCTGTGTACCAACTGGCATGGAATGCCTGTGGGCCTATAAACAGCTGCCCTCTGCCAAATGGATTGGAGGAAACTCCCTTCCTTTTATTCAGTCCCACAGCCATTACATTTGCCAATCATTGAATTCGAAGGGAAGGTGAGTGTTTAACTCAAAAAGCAAACCAGGTTTAGACTATCCCATCTAGATCCTTATTTCTCCTCATGCACCCTTGTTAGGGACAGAAGAGTTGGTCTTACCATCTGGAGTCTTTCACGTTGTTCTCAGTTGCTGCTGATTCTCTCTCAGTGCATCAGACTGCTGCTTATGTTGACATCTTAAAGTCTATTTCTGTTGAGAAGCTTTAGTGGTGCTTTTTTAGGGGGTAGGTAAGCCTGAATGAAAAGGAACTTGTTCAAAATCTGCCTTTGTCCTGTGGTCCTTTAAAAGCACCCAGGCCTTGATTTCAAGGACCCAGGGACCTTCTGAGAGGGCTTGTTGCACACCAGTTTTTGCTCTGAATTACAGGAACCCAAACCTCACCCAGAGTTCAAAGGGAGAGGCAGGAGAAACCCAACCAGCTGTAGCTCATTTGCTGCCAAACTCACTTCACACCCCTCATCCCTCATCAGACCTCCTGCTTGGGGGTCTGTGGAGCCGGGATCTCTGCTTTCTCCAGAACAACCCCCAGCCAAACCCCTCATCTTGGTGGCTGCTTATCCAAATCCCAAATCATTTCATTACCACCGACTCTGGTCTGGAGAATGAAAAGGCTTTCAGAAAGTGAATAGTTTCTGAAGAACTTCCAGACTCTGGTTTGGGTACCTGAACAAGCAGGGAGTTGGGGGCCCCCCTTGTGGGCTGCTCCTTGTATCCTTTCCCTGCTACCTGGTGGGACAGGTTCCTGAATCTTACAATTATACAGCTTGGGGAAGGATCGTAGTTTTCCCCTGCTTTGTCCCCTGCCCCATCCCTGGGATAGGAGGAGGATCAGTGAAGGTCTGCTGTTTGTCCCTAGCCATTCCTGTGGGTTTCTTGATGCCACGGGAACCTGTCTTTCCAGGTAGAAACAATCCATCCTATATAGATTCTTGTCTGTCCTTGTTGGGTTCTGGGACATCATTAAATTGATTCCAGGCTCGTAAGAGAATGGATTTTTACATGATGCTGAAAAGAGCTTGACACTGCCCTTTGAGTAATGAAGACCCAGAAATCTGGTTTACTGCTTGTCTTTGAACCAAAGTATTTTAATTAGCTGCAGAAACTGGAGAAGATGGATTCTTTTGTTAAAGCATGGCTCTTGTTTTTCTTGTCCTAAAATGGAGAAAATAATGTGTATCACCTTGTTAGCTCACCAGGCCATTATGGACAAAATTCTTACTTAAAGAATGATCTTCAAATGTTATTCCATAAAAAAGTAAATCAAAAAATAATTGAAAGACTCTCATTTAAAATGAGGACAATAGAAAAGTTTGAAAAAAGCAAGTAATAAAATATATCTCTGTACCTTTTTGAAAGAATAAAAATAATAGTAAGATGGGCCATGGAAACTTTTCAGTTTTAATAACATCTGTATCTGAGGAGATGTTCAGAGGACTGAACATCTAAAGAAGTAAACTCTACCTACCTAAAATGGTAAAAAGAGGGTGAATATTCAGTTTAACTGACAGTTAACACACGTTATGCACAAATTACTAATTGCCAAAAATTTGGAATGTGAGAGTGTAATTCACATATAAACTACTCAGAATAGAAGTTAATCTTGTTTTGGTAGTTTGGCAACACTCCAAAAATATGCAGGGCCACTTGGCCATCAAGTCAAAAATCAGTGATTCTTACCCTCTAATGGAAGGTCTAGGGGGTTGGGCTGAATCTTTCCTGACTCCGTATCTTGATATACACTGGAGCTACAAGGGTTGTTTTCTTGGTCATTTTTCAAAAGAATCACACGCAGGAATAGAGGAAACATTGTTACTGATTTGAAGTTATTTAGATTCCTTATGACAAGTTTACTGTACCCTTTATTAATAGAATGTCCACATTTCCAATTCAATTTCTTAGGGACTGTCCTTCATAAACATTTTCTATCATAGAGATTTAGAAATGTATCATACCAAAAATGAATGTGCATTACATCACCTTCATGTGAACAAGATGTTTTCTCCATTTTCCCTCACTAAAAATGGTGCTCTAAGGCATTAGTATTCTCCAGGTGTGAAAGACTCAAAGACGGCAGCAGAGTCAGCTTTACAGGGCCAGGAAGATGGGGACTTTCTCTGATGGAAACTCATCCATCACATAATTCATTGGCTGCCTCTATTGACATTGTCAGTCCAGACCTTTCTCTGAGCTCTAGAACCTCATAGGCACTGTACAACGATTTAATGTGATTTACTCATTTGTGAGCCTGGCACATGCCAAAAATTAGGGGTGCTGAGATAAGGAAGATAATGGCTGAGATGGACATATAATCAGATAATTAAACTGCTTGATATGGGAGAGGCAAACACACATATAGTAGGGAGGATAGAGGAGGGGTACCCAGTCTACAAAGACTGCAATTACTGCAAACATGTCTCAACTTGAACTCATTATCTCTGTCCCCACCCAAGTTTCATACTTCAAGAAACTAAAAGCAGATGACATGCAAACTACAGGGATCTGACTTGACTTGTGAGAACCTAAGTTCCTTCAAGGCAACCCTATATTATAATTTCCCTGTAGATCCCTTACAAGGCCAGGTGTAGTGGGAAAGCCCTAGAAGGAAGTTCAGAAAAATTAATTTTTGTTCTGATTCTGCTTCTAATTGTATAACTTTAGGCAAGTCCCTTCACCTCTTTGTTCTTCCATAAAATGAGCACCTCAGAGAGAAAAAGAGTCCTGAGGCACACACTGGCAGTACTCAGCACTATTCAGAGAGCGGAGCTTCACCAAAGGACATCTGGCAGGCAATCCCCAGCCCTTGGGATAGATCAGCATACCCTAGTGTTTCTCAGTTTAGGCTGTATGTTCAGATTAACTGGGCTCTTTTTGAAGCTGTACTCATGATCAGGGTGAAACAAGAACAATTAAATCTAACACTGCTCTAGCCAGATGTCAGTGAACACTCATTGCCTGACTTCTGATTTCATGTTCACCAAGCAAGCGCCTCTGATTAATATTTGGCTTCCCACACAGGTTTAACAGTGAGAAAAAGGTGCCGGTCAAAATAACTTTGAATATTTTTGGTCCTGTGATATTATAAATCTCAGTGTAGATTCATGAATTGGCCTTCTCTTTTCCCCACATCCATTCCGTGAATGGAGTTGATGTGAGTCAGCTCCTCAGACCTGGGCCTGCTGTCAGTGTGGGGACACAGCACATGTCTAAGCTGGCAAGGCTGGAGCCAGAGGCCCCGTGAAACTCACGGAGCTCAGGAATGCCAAAGAGTCAGGCCCCTCAGGAGGTGGGGGGCTACCTGTTCCCACGAGAAAAGTGTGTGTGCCCATGAATTGCTTTGTGTGTGGGCAAAGTTAGTGAATGTTCATTACCCTTCCTACACCTTCAGGCAGGATTATCCTTTTTATTCTCTTTGTTCTTTATGTAAATAATCCTTTATTTAAAAAAAAAAAAAAAAAAGGAGGACTTGGACTATTTAAACTATAAGATTCTTTTCCAGGAATCATCATCTATGACTAGTCTTACTATTTCTAAAGAGGATTATTACACACTCCTATAGAGTCTGTTTTTCTTCAGAACTTCTGTGCCATTTCACCGTGTTCTCTAGTAAACACTGTCTTTTTTTTTTTTTTTTAAGAAAAGATTCATGCTACCTTGTTCTCAACCTGGCCTCCCACTCCCACCAAATCAAAATAGAACTCATTAAATGTAATTGTATTTTGTAAAGGCATAATTCATACAATTCTCAGGGATGAGATACATCTAGGGGAATTGTGTTCCAAGATAAAATTTAAAATTTCTCATTGTTCTCAGAATTTGTTCTTGTCCAAGAGTAGCCATGGCCTAAGCAGGTTTTTCCTTCCAGATGATGAAGTTTTCTTTTTTATTAAATTGCGGTAAAATACACATAATGAAATTGACCATTTAAGCCACTTTAAAGTTTTCTATTCATGAACATTATGTACGTTCACAATACTGTGCAACCATTACCACCATCCATCTCCAAAGTGTTTCATCTTCCTAAACTGAAATTCTGGACCCATTCAACAGTAGCTTCCCATTCCTGTCTTCCCCCAGCTCCTGGCAACTACCATTTCACTTTCTGTCTCTATGAATTTGACTACTCCAGGTAATTCATGTAAGTGTCATCATCCCATATTTGTCCTTTTGTGACTGGCTTATTCACTTAGCATGTCTTCAAGGTTCTTCCATGCTGTAGCATATGTCAGAATTTCCTTCCTTTTTAGAGCTGAAAGATAATCCCATTGTTTTTGCATGTGTATATATATATATATATATATATATACACACACACACATATAGATGTAGATATCTATATCTACATATGTCTCACATTTTGTTTATCCATTTACCCATCTATGGACATTTGGATTGTCCATCCAATTTGGTTTTTGTGAATAATGCTGTTATGAACATTGGTGCAAAAAAATCTGCTCAAGTACCTGCTTCCAATTCTTTTGGATATATACCCAGAAATGGAATTGTTAGATCATATGGGAATTATTTGTTTAATGTTTTTAGGAACTGCCATGTTGTTTTCCACAGTGGGTGCAACATTTTACATTCTCATCTGTGATACACAGGGTTCCAAGTTCTCCACATGCTCACCAACACTTACTGTTTTCTGTTTTTTGTTAATAGCCATTCTAATGGGTGTGAAATGCTATCTCATTGTAGTTTTGATTTGCATTTCTGTAATGATTAGTGATGTTGAACATTTTTTAATATGCTTATTGTTCATTTGCCTATCTTCTTTGGAGAAATGTCTATTCAAGTCCTTTGTCCACTATTCAGTCAGGATTTTTGTTGTTGCTGAGTTGTAAGTGTTCTTTATATATTATGGATATTAATCCTCTATTAGAATTATGATTTGCATATATCTTCTCCCTTTCTTGTGAGTTGTGTTTTCACTCTGTTGATAATTTCCTTTGATGCAAAATAGTTTTAAATTTTGCTTATGTCCAATTTATCTATTTTTTCTTTGCTGCCTGTACTTTTGGTGTTATATCTATGAAAGTATTGCCAAATTCAATGTCATGAGGCTCTTCCCCTGTTTTTGTCTAACAACTTTATATTTTAAGTCTTTATATTTAGGCCTTAAGTCTGTCTTGAGCTAATTTTTGTATATGGCATAAGGTATGGCACAACTTCATTCGTTTGCATATGTAGATCCAGCTTTCCTAGCACTGTTTGTTGAAAAGACTGTCCTTTCCCCCATTGAATCGTCTTATGCCCTTGTTGAAAATCATTTCATCATATATGCAAGGATACTTTTCTGGGCTCTCTATTCTATTTCTTTGGCCTATATAACTGTCTTTATGCCAGTATCAACTGTTTCTACTACTGTAGATTTATAGCAAGTTTTGAAATCAGAAAGTGTGAGACCTCCAATATTCTATTTTGTTTCAAGATTGCTATAGTGATTTGGATTCCCTTGAAATTCCATATGAGTTTTAGGATGGATTTTTCTATTTCTGCAAAAAATGTCATTGGGATTTTGATAGGGGTTGTATTGAATCTGTAGATTGCTTTGGGTAGTATGGACATCTTAGGAATATTAAGTCTTCTGATCCATGAATACAGATGTCTTTCCATTTAGTGGTGTCTTCTTTAATTTCTTTCAGTAACATTTTGTAGTTTTTAGTGTATAAGTCTTTCTCCTCCTTATTAAGTTTATTCTTAAGTATTTTAGTTTTAAAATATCTTCCTGGGTTGAGTCAAGGGAGCAGCCCCAGATTTAGAACGGAAGAGAGTAGCTACTATGGTGTCAAGATGAGGGGTACCATAAGCAGTCAAGAGGTTGAATTTCTTAGACCAGATGTGAACCCCTTGTTCCCAGAAAAGTCACTGGCTTGAGACTATAATGCTCTTGATAAGAAAAATGACAGCAGTTATTAGACAAATGTGCTAATATTTGGTGCCCCTGGTGATGGAACATGAGATAAGTAATTGATCTTGGCCATCTTGGTTTCTAGATGGTTCTTTAACTGCAAACTTTGATTTGATATTCATTACAGTTGGTGTCTATGAGTGTTAGATGGGGCCTGGAAGCCAACTTTTGCTCCTACTGGAGGGAAGTGAGATTGCAGAAATTTTTCCTGTCTGGGCACCTCAGTGGCTTTATTTACTTGTTATTTATTTGTTTATTTGATACCAAGCCTTTCCAGGATGCCTAATTAGTTTTGCAGAGGAAAGAATCCAGTGTTATTACTTCTTCATGTCTTGTATTTAACATGCCCCCTTGTAGCACAAGCTCTCCTGCCACATATCATGAATCACAATGTGACTTATGAGTCCCCAGCTGAATATCAGAGTGTGTAACTGCGTCACAGTCCATTTCCAACCTGTAGGCTCAGTCTCCAAGGAGGCAACTGAAAAATGTCCTTACGGATTTCAATATAACATAAAGTTGATTTTTTTTTCCTCTTAGAGCTGACAGCAGCTAAAGATTACTTCGAAACCTCAAAGGAAGAGAAGAGTAAGAAACAGGCAGACAGTGCCCCAGCAGGTTTCTGACAGGAGCTGGAGCTTCTGATTTATTTTCACAGTGATAGTGATAGAGTGGGAGGAGGGGAGAGAGAAATCATTAAGTACAGATTCAAAGGAGACCTTGGAAATGATATTGCACGTAGATAGCTTTATATCTGACTTCTGTCTATAACTCCATTTCTAGGCAACACTCTTCCCCATATTATAAATAATACCAATGAAATGTTAATACTGGATTGCCAGCTCACCTGGCAAAAAGGTGTCAGTTTTGTCTTAATATGCATAATGAAAACTGCAAAATGATTAACTCACATGACACCTTTCCTGTTCCTACTGATAAAAAAGTAACTATATTTTAAGCACTGACTATATTTTAAGAAGTAATGATGGATGAATTGATTAATATTGAATACTGGATTCTATGACATAGCATCTGCTGAGACAAAATGACAGCTGCTTGTGTATGTATATGCATCTTCCCTGGAAGGTTGCAAGTCTCTTGAATTTTGGACCCCTTTTATATTCATCTTTATATGACAGAGCTTGCACATACATAAAGTAAGCACTAAAAAACTTATTTATTCAACAGGTTTTTTTTTTTTCTTGAGGCTCACTACATACCAGATGCTAATACAGAGATGAATAAGACAAATCTTTATCCAAGAGAAGCTCTGCATTAGTAGGGGAGAGAAATATCTATTTTAAACCAACAATAAAACTCCAGTTTTAGCCATAAATATTAAAATAGGGATTTGGTATTGATGAATAGAAGTGAATACAAAGTGGCCGATGCAGTTTAGTTTACAATTCCTGTGTCTGGAGGTGGGGTTCTGGGTAAAGGTCAGATCGGTGTTTTCCCACCGGTGAAGAAAGTTAGAAATAATTTTCTTCACTCTCCTGTGTCCTCACTCTCCCTGAAATAATTCCAAGAGGAATTCCAAGATGAAAGGCCAAAGGAACAGTTCAACTTTACAGTCTAAGGAAAAGTTTACAGGATGTGGGAAACACTTAGAGAAGACTCGTTCTGGGCTCTCAGATCTCCCACATTTGGCTGGAGGACAGTTAAGAGATCTCTGGCTCTAGGGGCTTGCTTTGAAAAGTTTTGCTCTCAGCTCTTCTCCCAGCTTACAAGGTAGAGATGTTTCCTGATAAAAATAGAAGCAGGAGGAAGAGGTCCAAAAGCAGGAGGCAAAGAGGACTGAAGGAGATGTCACTCCCAATGGAGCTAAGCGAGAAAAGCAGGCAAGCAACTCCATTTTGTTTATTGTGATCTTTCTCTGCTAGGAGTTTCCATATACTATTACTTCATTTAATCACCTCAATAACACTGTGAAGTATCTATGATTATTTCCTATTTTTTATACTCAATAATTCATTCATTTAATAAATATTTGTCCACTTCTCTGTGCTGCACTGTGGGAGGCCTTGATGGGGAAATTGAGGGCTGGGGAAGCAGGCACTGTGCTCAGAACAACTACTTTCCCACTGATTTCCACATCCAGCTGGGCTGGTACTGGTGCACTGGCAGGGGTGTTTGAACCCCATCCTCTCTGATCCAGGCTAGGGGGCCACCAGGCAGGTAAAGAGCTAATATAATGACTGAGAATGCATTCAGTCTCTTCTTCAAGGTGGTTTGCAAGAGGGAGGCTTAGGTTTTCTAGAGTGAAGAATTTCTCTCCTGCTTGTGAAATTGCTCTGATTGCAGCTACCAAGCAGATTTACAACCTGTTGAAGACCGGCCCTTCAATGTCCATGGAGAGGCAGATGAAAAGGAACAGAAGCTGAACAGATTCTATGAGATTTTATGATTTCATTTTCATTTCAAAGCTTTGCTAAGGGTTGGGTGGCAGGGAGAGTTGCTTCCCCCAGGAGCTGTCTTCCCCTCCTCCAACAGGCAGGAAGTGGGAGCCTCAGCACCCCTGGGGAGGGGGCAGCAGCAGGGACAGCTGGCAGGGGTTACTCCAGGGTTTTCATTTGGAAACTGAATTTAAAAAGACAAAACAAAACAAAAATAAACTTCGCAGATCTTTCCAAAAACATGTACTCTATTAGGTTTTGGAAATGAGTGGGCACAGGGAAGGAGAGGGTAGTTACAAAGGAATTTATAAGAGTTTAGAGCTGTTGGCGAATATGCTAGTTGTTAAGAGTCTGGGCTCAAATATGAGACAGATCTGGCTATGCGTTTCAGTTCTCACACTTCATAGAAAAACTTGGTGAATCATTTCACTTCTGTGAACCCGTTTTCCATGGCAATGGGAATACCAACCCCAGAGGAAGTTGTATGTAGTTAATATTGATGCCTCCAAAGTGATCTTTCTTTGCAGACCATTCTCTAACACGTAAGTTGTATCATGATACCGTGCTTAATATTCTCCCATCGTATTTGGGATAAAAAAGTGTTAAAAGTCCAGTCAGCCCCTGACTCTTCGAGCTTCCATAGACCACGCCCATTCTCAAAAGTCTTCCAAGAAGACCCTGCTCTTTCCCTTTAAACAGTTATTACTACTTGTTGTTATGCAGGTGTCTGTTTAGTCTCTTAGCTATCCTTTGCCTCTCCTACAAAAGTGTAGCCTCTAGGAAAGTAGGGACTGCTGCTAATTTTGTTCCTTAATCCACTGTACACTCACTCAATGCCTGGGACTTAGGTGCTCAAGAAATTTTCTGGAATGCATTAACGAATGAGCAATGGATGAATGAACAGTGTCTAATATACAGTGAGTCAATAAATGGCAGCTCTTATTCCTGTCATTAGTAACAATGAGAAGTTTTATAACTTTTTTAAACTTTTATAACTTACACATGAAACAATTGGAGTTCAGAGTACCTATACAGTTTAAAGAATGCTTTTGCAAGTGGTACGTCATTGTCATCCTCACACCAGTCTTAAGAGGTAGGCAGGCCAAGTGTCCTAATTCACATTTTACCAACAAGAAAACTGAACTAGTATTAAGGAAAATGCTCAGCTTCAAAGTCCCACACCAGCTAAGTAAGATCAAAGTGCAGATGCTCAAGTGTTCCTGTGTGAAGGGAAAGGGGAGAGAGATCCAAGTCAGAGCTGAACGTCAGAGACGCCTTTAGCACAATGCCAGACCAAGCAATAACCTGGTCTTTCTTCTGAATTTGGGGGAATAGAGAAATGGAGGTATGGAATTCAAGGTGACAAGGAATATTTATGACTTAAGGAAATATCCCTCTAGCCACCTTCTTTCCCAGCTCTATAAAAAAAGAAAAGTCAGAGAAACTAAAGCAGGAACTGCTAAATGCTACCCTGTGTTGTTCAGCTGCAGAGCCTCTGCCTAGAAAAGGCCCAGTGGGAGGCACACTTTCGTTGCTAACAGAGTCAGCATGCCAGCAACAGTGCATAAAAGAGACTTCCTGAGATGTGATTGGAGTTGTGAAGCAAAGTCCCCTGCCTTGTGCCCCCAAATCCTCTCTGTCCATCAGACCAAATCCACCTCTGGTCCTTTAGAGTCCTTCCCATCCTTTGAAGGCAGCATCATCTGGTGGTTGTATTATTTTCCTATCTGCTATAACAAATTACCACAATCTTGGTAACACATGCATTTGTCCTCTCACAGCTCTGAAGGGCAGAAGTTCAAAATCAGTTTCCCTGGGCTGCGATCAAGGTATTGGCAGGGCCACGCTCCCTCTGGAGGCTGCAGGTGAGAATCTGCTCTTTGCCTCTTTCAGCTTCTTGTGGCACCAGCATTCCTTGGCTTGTGGCCACATCACTCCAAATCCTGCCTACGTGATCACATCACCATCTCATCTTCTGCAGTCAAGTATCCCTTTGCTTCTCTCTTATGAATACACTTGATTACATTTAGAGCTCACCTGGATAATTCAGGATAATTTCACATCTTATGATCCTTAGTTTAATCACACTGGCAAAGTTCCTTTTGCCATATAAGGTTACATTTACAGGTTCCAGGAATTAGGGCTTTGTGATCCTTGGATGGCATTGTTCAACCTACTACAGTGGTTAGGAACCTGGAATCAGATGATCTGAGTCAAATCCTGACTTTGCTCTTATTAGCCATATAACCAGGGATGAGCCACTTTATGTTCTGTGACTCAGTTTCCTCATCTATGAAATGGGAATATGAATAATAATAATCCCTATCTCATTGGGTTGTTGAGTAGGTTAAAAATTAATGTATATGAAGCATTAGTACCTCATAATACTCAATAAATATTAACTATTATTACTTGAACTGAGTAAATATCTAATTTTCTTTTTCTTTGCTTTCTTACTTTTCCTTCCCTTAGCTGCAGAAGTCCTTCTTCAAGAAACTTTAACACAAAGCCCAATATATGAAGCAAATTAAGGCTGAGCTGTGCTGGTTGAGGAGGTGAGAAGAGAGGTCTTGTCACTCCCAGAGTCTTGGCTGCTGCTGAGGTACCATTGAGAATCCTGGGGATCTTTTCATAGAACAGAGACTGCAACATGAAGTTAGACAATCTGATCAAATCAATTCATTCAGCTGAAGTCTGTTTATTGCTCTATGTCAGGCCTGGGTATAGAAATAAAGAGCATGGGCTCCCTTAGATTGCCTGAGGAAAACTGGGCTCTGCTCCTGGTTGTATGGCTTTGCACAAGGTATTCTGTGCCTTGGATTTTTTTCATCTGTAAAATGGTAAGATAATAATACCTGTCATAGAATTGTTGCAAGGAGTAAATGAGTTTATGCTTGCAAAATCCTTAGGATAAGGTCTTGCACATGGCATTTGGTAGCTATTTTTGTTTTTTGCTGGAGACACTGAGAGCACTAGGCTCCACCTGTGCCCTAGGAGACCTAATATGGTACTAGGGATGGGAGAAAGGGGCCCTGATCCTAGGTAAGGCTGTGTGTGTGAATGTGGGAACAAGGGCCAGTGGACAAGGGAAGGGAAGTCTGAGTCATTGTCGAAGAAGAGAGGTGAAGCTACGGAAGCCAGTTGGCTTTGATGGGGTGAGCGACTCTGTGGTGAGAGAAGTGCTCTGGGTAGATGGAATCGGAGAACGACTTATAGGTGGGAATGGCCAGTGGGCAGGCGTGGCTGAATGCAGGCCACAAGGAGGTGCTGCAATACCAGATGAAGCCAGAAGAAGCAGGGACCAAGGGCCCTGGAAGATCCAGGGGAGTTTCCACCTCATTCTGGAGGTCATACAGTGTCATGAAAGAGGAGTCGTAAGATAAGGGAAGTCCTCTCCACCTCCTTTTTTCTTGAAGGCCAAGTTTCTTGGGTTTCCCTGGAGGGCTAAGAGCTCTTCTTCATGCCCCTCACTACCTCTGGGGTGGTTTAGCGCTGAAAACAGGCTCAGCGGGGGCCATTAGGAGAGATTCAGAAACTCTTGAAGCTTGTCTGCCAGGCACAGACAGGGATTTGGGCTGCTCTCCCGGTTGCTGGGCCACCCCATGTAGGCCATGCTCTCCTTGAGGGGCTAATGAGCTGTGGGCACAGAGGGGGCAGTGCCCTGGCTCAGGAGAACCAGCCTCCTGTATGCAACCTTTGGATGAAAATTGTGACCCTAACACAAAGAAATGCAACCATTTTTGGCTTGTAAAATATAAACTGATACCCACAGCTTATAAGGGCCCTAGAACCCTAAAGCTGGAAGAGCCTTAGAGTCAGGTGGTTTTCAGACTGGTTCCCCAGAATTTTAGAGTTCCACAGAGGTACCTCTGGGACTGTTACTGGCCTAAGATGGAGGCTAAGTAATTGAAGCTTGATCATCACCCCTCTCTTTGCTTTATTTACTGAAATTCTATACAGGATTTTGTTAGGAATAAGGGTTTTAAGTTAGAACAAAAAATTGGAAATAATTTTCTTAATCTCCTCATTTGACAGATGAAAAAACTGAAGTCCATAGAAGAGAATATCCTAAGTCATAGAACAGTTGCAGAAAGTGCTTGATTTAAGAAGCTAGGCTTTTCACTACATCGTAGAATTGTGATTCTAGAAAAGTCATTTTAAAGGAAGGGCTGGGAGTAGCCTGATATATAGAACACATTATCCATTCAATTTGAAATTCTGTTTTATTTCTAAAGAGAAGTGGGGCAATCAACTACTTCTCCCAAAATGTTCCCTGGAAATTTCCAAAGACGGGAAGACGGATTAATCTGTTTTTTTCCCCCATAGTGGGTAATTAGTATGGACTTTTAAAATCCCGTATAGTGGCTTATTTTGGAGAAGTAGCTAAAACTAGCTCTGCCTCTAACCTATTCCCAGACATTCACACACACACACACACACACACACACACACACACACACACACACAGCCAGCATGGCCGGGAGGTTCCCTCCTTTTGGGGAACTTTCTGTATCGCCAGCCCCAGATGAGGGAAATAGGTCACTTGCTTCTCCCTGTGAACAGGAATGTGAGGGCTTCACACCCCGTTGGCCTGTGGGCTATGGCAGAGCAGAGAGGAAGCCTGGTTGTGAACTATTTCCACTGTCTTTTATCTCAGGACCCATAATGCTTTGGTTTAGAGCCAGGGACAGAAGCCTTTGGATTTCATGTTCTCTCCCTGTCTCTGTCACAGCACACCTCCCCTTTCTCTTTTTATTTATAAAGATTTTCCTGACAAGTAGATGGAGCACCACAGTCTTTGAAGTTCCTACCCATCTCCAGGACCTTGTTTTCTCCATTCCAGAGGAAATGACTGAGTCACACTGAAAGTTTTTGCTGTGTGTGTGTGCAGACAGAACCCATCAGACAGGAAGTAGCCAGGAGGTGAGGTAAAGTAGACAACTTGCACACATACCCCATACCACTAAATACAACTGCAGCCACACAGATCTGCAAACCCCACAGACCATGCCACATGTACATTCCATACACACAGGACTGGATTCCAGAATTCAGAGTTCTAGAATTCAGTGGGAGAAAATGCACTGCAATGACTGTTCTGTCTCCAGCATTGTCCATATCACTGCTTCCTTCCCTGTCTAATACATTGTCCCAGAGAGCTTGTGGGAGGAACAGGAGCAGCCTGTTTCAGGCATTTTGCCCAAGACCAGCTTCTCCTTTATTTACCCAACCTGTCATCCTTATTCTTTTGGTTTCGTGTTCGGGCTTTTGATACCCAGTTTCAGTCCTTCCTTTGTTATGTCCCAGTCTGAGTTTCCCCAGAAGCAGAGCCTGAACCAGTAGTTTACTTGAGAGGTGCAGGTGACCTTGGTAGGAGAATCAGAAAGGAAGGGAAGGAAGACAACAAAGTGTGCCTGTGAAGCCAGCTGCCCAGAGGGTGACTGGATCATTGCTCTGCGGGGAAGCTCTGGCAAACCACATGCTTCAGAGTTACCCTCCCCAGGGTGTGAGGGAGCTGGAGTATTTATACACCAATTCCAGATAGTCTTTGGTAGAGGGCTATTCCCAGGGACTGAGAATTCCGTAGCACTTCAGGTCTGCTACTCACTGAGAGAGCAGCCTTTTATGGTTCTGGGAAATGAAGCCTTTGGGCTCGGGGATGTAAATGCTGGCAGTTGAAAGTGAAGGATTCAAGAGGTCTGGATGGGGTACTGATAGTGCTAAGCCTGGTCTTTTCCTCCGCTTTCCATACTTGACTCAAGGTGGGCCAATCACAAACGTTCTTTGGGATGTTGGAACTTGGAAATGAAGACGGTGAGTGGATGTCAATTCCTCTCTGCTTGGGAGAGGCACTGCCCCCCACTGTTTGAGTAGAACTAGGCTGCTATGGGAGAAAATGAGGCTGAAACAGCAAGTGAACATGAGTAGAAGAGAGAATTCTGTTGGGTTCTAGTCCATGGTTCTAGTCACCTTGAGATCCAGCTAAGTCCCTACTCAGAGCCTTTAAGGAATTCCCTCTTTCTGCTTAAGCTATGCGAGTTAGGTTTTGTTCATTTGAACTCAGACAAGTTCTGATTAATGTGCCCTTGCATAGTCTTTTGTTGCTTCCCCTGTCACTATACATAAATATATAATAATAAAGAATAATAATAGAGATAGTGATAATAATCTTTGTACTGCTACAATGTGTCAGATCTTTTCTAAATACTCAGGTGTAAAGGGGGAAGTGATTATCCTATGAACAGAAAATGCCCATGATTTTAGATATTTCTTCTTTTCTTTCTCTACCTTCCCTAATAGTCCTTATTTGGGCCCCAACACTCCCTGTCAGATTATGTTTCATAAGCCCAGTTCCTATCAAACCTTTGGGTCTTGCTTAAATGCTCTCTTCAAGATAGATTTCTTCTCTCAGCCAATGTGAAATCATATCAGGTGCTCTCCCCATATATATGCCCATTTAAAAAATAATTTCCATAGTCCTCCTGAAATTTATGTTTGTTTTTGGCAAAGAGAATAACTCTCCATTCAAAAGTTGAAATAATTTCCATGTACAGTAGCCAGAAATCTTTCAGTTACAAAAGGGAAATGTATTGGCTCATATTGTGAAAATTTCAAGCATTATCAGCTTCAGGTATAACTGGATTTAGGAGCTCAAGCAGTGGCATTATAGCATAGTGTTTTATTTCTCAGATTCTGTTTGCCTTGGTGCTGGCTTCATTGTCAAGTGAGCTCTGGCCATAAGGTCTTCATCCTCAGTAGATTTAGGATGACATCCCGTCAGCAAAAGTACTAAGGCTAATGTTCATTCGCTTTCATTGGCCATCTTAGGTCTTACACTAACCCTTTGCCTTACCACTGTGACCACAGGTATACAGTACTCTTATTCATCATGTTTGGGCAATGTGTCTGTATATGAATTCAGGAGGGACAGTCAGGTCTACTTGATCCACATGGCCTGGGATTGAGGAGAGGTGGGTGTCTAAAGGAAAATAGGAATACTCTTCCCAGAGAAGTGGAATTGGAAGCAGAGTCCACAGAAAACTAAGCCCCTGTACCATACAAACACCTAGCTGAGAGAACACCTGAGTGTGTCTGAATTTCAGGCACAGTGTCTTCTGCTAGTCATTAATATATTGTGTTGTTTAATTGCAAATCTTTCTCTGTTCTGGAGGAAAGGGATACAAAGAATAAGAAGGTAGGACATTGACATATGGTGAGGGTTTCCTGGGGGCAAGGAGAAAGGGAGAGAAAGAGGAGGCAAAAGACGTCTGGACATGCCTTAAGGACAGAAAGGTTCCGTCTAAGCTGATTATGTTTTCCTTCAACTGGGTGGGGTGATATGAGTAGTATTCACAGGTGTCTTGGTCATGACTCCCAGTGCTGTGACTCATTTAACATGATTTTCTCAAGATGTGTGTATGTGTGTGTGTGTGTGTGTGGTGTGTCTGTGTGTCTGCTAAATTTGTGTAAAGAGCTTTTCCCCTGGAGCCTTTTAATTGGGAGATTACTCTGCAAACACACTTGGCCAGATCTCACAGGATGAACAAGCTAAGCAAGGGGTGGGGTCTCTGAGAGGCACTGTGCTGACCCGTTGCAGCCATTAGGAGACTTGAGTGGCACTGGACAACTACAATCATCTTGCATTTCCCAGAGTTCAAAACTTTCAGCATAGATCCTTATTACTTTTCCAGAAGCACTGACACTATTGCATTAATTTTCTCCTAATAATTCAATTTAGTCAAAGTATGGATTGTTTGTGGGAGGAGACAACCTGAGACCTCAGACAAGTCACAGTCCATTGAATCCTGGAGCAAGACATCATGCAGATGTTGGAAGACACGGTCTGCCTGAGACCAGAAGAGTCACTGTCCACAGAATAAATGACTAGTGCTTATTGAGGACTTACGGCATGCCAAATTCTGTTAGTATCACTATTTCACAAATAAGGAAACTAAGGCACAAAAAAGGAGGTAACTTTCCTAGGATTACAGAGCGAGGAAAGTGGCAGAGCTGGGATTAGAATCCAACCTGCCTGCCTCCAAGGCCCATGCTCTCAACTGTTAATCTCTTCTTCAGAATCAGCCTCAGCAGGCTTCACCTTTAGAAAGCATATGAAGCATATCTAGGCCCACCTCTCACCAAGTGTAGGAATTACTCATGGAGAAACTGTCATCCAGCCTTACTACTTGAATCTGTTCAGTGATGGGCAACTCACTACCTACAAAGGAACCATTTAGATTGTTGGTGAGTTGTAATGATTAAGTAGCTTTTTCCCCTTTACTGAGCTCAAACTACTCTCACTGTACTTTCCATCCTAGATATTAGTATTAACTTTCCATCCTTGACATTAGTGGTAGTAGCCCTGCACTGAACAAGTGTTATATGTCTACCTCTGTGCTAAACGTTATTTTATTACCTTGTTTAATCTTCAAACTCTTATCTGTGAGTATAGGGGAAGAGACAGAGAGGTTGGGTAATTTGCCCAATATCACACAGAGGAGATCAGAATTAGAATCCTAGACTGTCTGACTCCAAAATCATCCCAGTGGGTAACAACGTCTTCTAGGAACAGAACCTTTGCCTTTGGAGCACTTCATTTCATTGCAATTCAGTTTTATTTGCGGAATCACTGCCAAGGTGGTAGTAGTGGGGCATACCAGGCTTAGGGACTTATGCAGAGATGTCTGTGAGACAGATGAGTTCTTGCCAGGAGCATCTCAGCTAACAAGAGACATAGATAAGTATGGCCATGGTCCAAGGCCCAGCCGAGATCCAACTTCATGGAGAGCAAGACTTCAACTAGCACATGAGAGGATGCGGTCCACTGACCACCTCCTCTATGGGTGTCATGGATGGACCATGGATATCTTGAACAAGTTTCTCTCTGCTTCCTCAAAGTTCTTTTAACCAGAATGCTGGCTAGGACTTGGGGAGAAGGAACGCTCCACCTAGCACTGCTTCTGGCCTCAGAGCTGAAAGGGAAAGAAATGAATGCACAAGCTGTAGCAAGCACTGGGAGGGGGCGGTGGTAACTGCCTGGGGCTCTGGGAACAGCTGCCAAGAACTAACATTTGAAGATAGTTATCAGCTAATTTTCTATAATACAATACTGTGTTCTCCAAACAGCAAGTCAGTGAAATCTTCCCTGATGCCCTGAAGCAGGGTTAGTCACTTAGCATGCTGCACACACCCTGCTATCTGACTCACTTAAGCAGCATTGTATTATAATTGTGTTTACATACCGATCTCCTTCACTAGAGCGCCAGCTCTCAGGACTACTAAATCTTACCTCATGAATCTCTTCCCCATTGGAACAAAACTTGGAAAATGCTTTACTAGAGCACTTATCACATAGTAATAGAACATACATTTCGCTTATTTATTTTGCCATTGTTTTCCTTTCCGACTGAAATGCAGCTCCCTGTGGGGACTTAGGTTTAGAACAGGACTGTATCCTCAGCACCTAGGACAGTGCCCAGCACAGGGTAGCCACTCACTAAATACTTGTGGGATGAATGACCATCCCTGAGATTGGAGGTGGAGTGGGGTAAGAAAAACAGGAAGAGGGTTGGTTCACCCAGATGCTGTAGTGGAAGAGAGTAACCGCATGCTGGCTGGGAACAGCAAGTGTCCTCTCTGATGGTGGGTTAGAATGTGAATCATTTTCATTCTTACTGCCATTTTTAAAGGATGTTTAACAGTGGCCTCTCTGTTTTGATGACTCACTGCTCTGAGGAACCAACGGATTAGAAAACACACCATAAATACAATATTGGACAGACTTAAACACTACTTATTTTTAAAAAGCCAACACTCATCGTATATATTAATAGGATGTATAAATGAGACTGTTCAGTCTCTCTTGCGAGTTTTGTTAGAGTTCCTCAAGCGGTGCTGGAACTGCTGTGCTTGACTTGCTGAGAAGTTCTCTTGGCACCAGCTCATGACCCAGATCAGCAGGAAGGACTGTTCTGGAGTGAGCTGTAGGTATGCTGATTTGCATCTTTCCTATCTACTCCCATGGTCCTTTCCCTTTCCCTTGAGCTGTGCGAAGAGAGAATCATTCAGAGAGTTTGTTATGTGTCCCCTGGAATTTGGAGGACCCAGCGACTCTCAAGGGAGAAATCTAAAGGCTGCTGCACGTGGCAGAGCAAAATACCAACAGGGCAGTCCTGATTGCCACAATTCTGCCATGGCAGGCCAAGGTGGACTAGATAAAGGCCTCATGGAAGGGCTAGTAGTGCTCATCTTAAAAGGGATCCATCCTAAGAGGACTGCCTGGAGTGGTGATGTGACTGGACAGAGGGGTGAACCACCCTATGGCCAGTCAGAGGAGGCAATGCTGAAGAGGTGCCAGGGGAACTTCAGAAAGGCAGTCTCCAGCAGGGACCCATTGAAGTGCCCCCCAGGAGGAAGAGCCAGTCACTGTGCCTCTGCTGCATAAGGAGGGCCCAAAGCCATAGCACAGCTGCGTCAGTAGAGTAAGACCATTCTTGTCCTTTACTTTGCCTTTCTTCCTTCTTTCTGTTCCTGGAGGGAAGCAAAGCAACAACTAACTGGAGGGGGAGGAAGTAGAACAAGAACGAGGAAAGCAGCAGCCATGCCACTGGCCCCTGTAGCAGGCTCCCAGGTCTAGGGCAGGGGAGAAGTTCACGATGGATAAGTTTGCTGTTTTGATTATATACTAGGTTAGATGGTGTTATCTCAAAAAGACATGAGAAGCCATGAGACACAATTGCGATTGCATCCATCCCCCTGAATCGTAGCTTCACTGGACTAGGTGACGTCCTGTGCACAGGCTGTGCATGGAGCCTGAAGCATTCTGCCGCCTCATCTGAATGGCCAAGTTCTACTCATCCTTAAGACACAGCTTGAGAGACCTTTCCTCTGTGATGACATCCCTCATACCCTCATACTTAAGAAGATAGCTTTCATCTGAGTTCCAATTACATCCTCACTTATTTAGAGGGGAAGGTTGGTTACCCACATTTCTTTTCTCCTTCTTCTGTGACAGTAGAGCAGCACCTGGACATGTGGTACCTGACATACAGTGGGCCAGAAGCCGCACCACCCAGCCTGCCCTGCAGTGCACTCTTGTGACCATGTTCACGTTGCTCTTATGTCAGTGATATGCCTACTTCCACTCCTGGGCCATAAAATGCTTCTTCCTCCATAATGTGTTTCCTGCTAATAGTAGCACGACATGTTGCCACACAGCTTCAGCCATTCAGAAGAGGACAATACCACAGGGGCCAGTAAAATAATAGAATGGAAGGAACCTGGGACCTCTGTGTGGGGGTAGAAAAACGCCTTTCCTCCTGGAAGTATTATACAGCAGAGAAATACACTTCTTTTTTTCTTAAGTCACTGTTTCATAGGCTTTTTGTTTGAGAAGTTTAGACTTTTAATATAGGTACTTCAACATAGGGTTCAACACTGTCCTGTAACTGTGTTAGTGTCTATCTTCCCCAGTTACTTAGATGTCCCTTGTGGGCTGGAACCAGGCCTACAGGATTTTATTTCCCCAGAATGTAGCACAGTGCCTGCCTGTTCGTAGTAGATGTATAGCACATACATATGAAATGGAAGAGGTCGGGTGAATTGAAAAAAAAAAAAATCAGTGTCCTATGAGACACCCAAAGGCTTGGAATAGTTCTCAAATGGATTTCTTTTGACCATGAAAGCAAAATACTCCCTTTTTCTCTCTGCTATCACTTCACTTTGATAGAGCTCTGATGGATAAGGTGTATTTCAGTCACTGAGTGGTTTTTAATAGTCATGTGTAGGTAAGAAAGCTGAGGCTTTCAGTTCTCTGTTTTCAAGAGTACAGGCATGGAGTGTCGAGTGGTCTGTCTGAATTGGTGAGAAATATTTTTCATGTGCCCAAATTATTCCCCATTCTTCTTACCTAAGAGCAAGGGGTCGGATCTCTGGGTGGCAAGGATGAGGAGGGCAATTTTTCAGCATGAAGTTCACAGTGGATTCTGCCTGCCTGATAGAAACTCCTCTTTTAGGAACATTAAAAATTGCTACTTCCTGCTGAAATGACCTATTTCTTTTCACCCAAAGTTGAAAAATATAAGAGTACTTGCTGGATGCTTATATAACTCTAAGCTGTGATAGCTACATAACTAACAACATATAAAGTTTCTGCATAGGCCTCCGACCATCTGAAATAGAAGTTCTGATAGGACATAATCTCTCTCTTCCATTTATTCATGCTACACATATTTATTGAGCAGCTACTATGTTGCTGGTACTCTACTGAGCTTTAGGGGTTCAATCATGAGCAATGTTTTTCACATGCCCAAATCATTCCCCATTCTTCTCCATTGCTTAGAGTCTAAAGGGAAGCTCAATAGACATTTAGTGGTAATTTGAGAGTGAGGAGGGTGTTATGAACTGAATGTTTTTGTCTCTTCCCTCTTCCACAATCCCTAATAATAATACCAATATGATGGTATTTGGAGGTGTGGCCTTTGGAAGGTAATTATGTTTAGATGAGGTCATGCGGGTGGGGCTCCCTTGATGGGATTCATGTCCTAACAAGAAAGAGACAGACCTATCCACCTATCTGTCTCTCTGACTCTTTGTTGCTGTCTCTCTCCAGCATGCATGGTACAATGAGAAGATGGCTGTCTTCAAGACGGGAAGAGGACTCTCATTCAGGAATTGAATGAGCTGTCACCTTAATTTTGGCTGGATTTCCTAGCCTCCAGAAGTGTGATGAATAAGTGATTGTTGTTTAAGCCACCCACTATATGGTATTTTGTTATGGCAGCCTGAGCCGACTAATACAGTGTTGCAAAAGGGAATGTATCAGGAGCGCTGGGGACATAAAAGGGAGATTGAGTCTAGCCTAACAGTCATGGATGCCCTCCCTGAGGAAACGCCTCTTACGTTGACACAAGCGGAACATGGAGAACTTTGACAGGTGTGGCAGTTTGGCTTTGTTCAGGAAAAGAAACTTCTTTAAGCCTTACAGCAATAAGGGTAAAGTTAGGAATTAGCGCTTGCATTAATTCCTGTAAAGCTATATGACAATTGTGTTATTGCAGAGGAGGAGTTATTAGGATAGCTGTGTGACTTTCCTTAGGGGCCAGAACTGGGAGCCAGAAGAGACTTTCCACCTACGTAAATGCCTGCAAAGAAATACTCAACTGAGGAGACCTCCAGTGCAAGTGAGAGGAAATCTAATTCAAACCAAATTAACATTAATTGGTACTTACAGGCACATGAAATTGAAAGACCTGCTGTATGGAAGACTTTAGGTGTGGTATGTTCAGGGATTTGCTTTTATTTCTCCATGTCATCCCTTAGTGAGAGCTTCATCTGCAAGCTGGCTTCCCTCAAGGTATGAAGCTGGCTGCCAGCACCTCCTGGAACATTTCCTTGTCTATAGTGAGGGGTGAGGGTGGGGGGAGAGAAACTCTTACAAATATCCAAAGAACAGCCCATGCTTCTCTGCTTGGGCCAAGTTAGGTCACATGCCTGCTCCTGAATCCCAGTAGTGGGGGCCATAAGATGTCCCTGGTGTTTGGCCCCCTGGAGCTGGGCGGGGCTAAGGCCATCCAAACAGCACCACTGCAACACCATAGGGGTGTGTGTGTGTGTGTGTATGTGGAATGAATGCCACAGAGGCAGCACCTGTCCAGCATAGTAGGGTACTAAGTCAAAGCCTTGCCAGAGGTAGGTCCCTTAGGATCTAGTATTTCCAAGGGGAAATCCCCAGGGTTAAGTTTTGCAATCACTTGTGCATCTAGGGGGCCTGCTGAGAAACACAAATTAAACGTCCAGTGATGCATTCCTAAAGATGTACAACCTCCCAGGTTCATAAGAACACCAGGCAACTTTTTGTCCTAAAGCTTGTAGGGTTAAAAATGAAAGGCCTCACTGAGGTCTAAAGGATTTCTTGTGGCCAGCATTAGCCTGGATACAGCTGACTTCAGGGCATGTGCTCTTGCATCCTGGGACTCTGTCACCCTGATGTTGAGGTGGCAGCAAGGAAGGGCCCAGCTTGAACTCATTTCCTGAAATTTCATTTGGCACAGGATAGAGAAAAAGAGAGTCATCTTTTCAACTCGAGGTAGTAATCTAGCTCATATAATTACATTAAGATGGTTCCTCAAATGCTGTTTTCCCATCATCTCTTTGAAATGCATTACAGATATGGCATTAGAGGAAAGCTGAATGCCGTCTGCAAAGAGCTTGTAAAAAGTTTCCGTTGTTATAAACGCAGAAAGGAAATATGCTAGACATTAGCTTTATGTCACAGTCTAGCTCTTCTAAAAACGGTCTCCTTGTAAAGAACTCTCATTCATCAGGGTCTACAGTTTTATTCTTCTGTATCTTCCGAGAAGTTATGATTGAACTCAGTAATTGTATGTTAGGTTGATGACCCTCCCTGGAAAATGCTGCTGTCCAGAATCCATTCTTGATATTACTAAAGTGACCATACATCCAGGTTTCCCCAGGACACATTTTCCCTGTATTCTAGTTTAACATTTATCCCCGACAAAAACATCCTGATTTGGATGACAAATTATATGGTCATCCACTTGGTTTAGGCTGCAAAGCATACTGGGAGATGGAGAAAAGATGAAACAGATGGGGCCAAACTCAGAATTGCCCTGCAGTTTCTAGTATTTACTATGTGTCAGGTCCTACAATAAGCGATTCATGTACATTTAATCCTCACAACAGTCCTTCGGGGCTATAGTACTACTATGTTCATTTTACAGAGAAAACAGAAATAAAATTAAGCAAATTGCCCAAATTTTCTCAGCTATTAAATGGAAGAGATGGGATTCAAATTCAGACTCCAGAACTATAGGTTTTTAATTACTGTATCATACTGATGCTGCAGTTACCAACCAGAAAGCATAGCTCCCCTTCTGTAAGACAAGGTCTGGAGGCCAAATGCCGATTCACAACAACACTGGTATCGGTATCACTGAAGATGCCTAGTCTTTAGGCAGCAGAAAATCCAACTCAAGATGGCTTCAGCAGTATTAGCTGGCAAAGGAGGAGCCCTGAGATAGAGAGGCTTGTGGGTAGGGTGGTCAGAGGCTCAGTGGCCTTAGCAATGACCCAGTGTGTGCTCTGAGGTCCAAGGGTTTGACTTCATCCCAAGGCTGGTTTCCAGTCAAGGGTACCTGCTTCCTTGCTCTTACCCAGTAGGAAAGAGAGAGGCTGGCTTCCTGTGATTTTCTCTTAAGACTGAAAAATGTTTTTCTCAAAAACTTCCAGTGAATTTCTCTTCCTGTTTCACCAGCTCAAAATGGCTTAGGCATACCCATCCCTAAACCAGTCCCTTGCAAGGGAGATTATTCTTATGCACTTAGAATGGGACAGAGTGGCCTTTAGGGACTCAAACACAGTGTCACTTGCACAACCAAGGCAAAACTGGGAATCCAGAATCCAGTGGCAAGAAATTCTGGGCAGTATTACCATTTGGAGCCCTGGTGCTGCAGTCAGAGTGACATGGGCTTAACATTCCATTTTGACACCAGCAAGGGACTTCAGACAAGTTCTTAACCTCTCTAAGCCTTGATTTTCTCCACTGTAAAAAGGGGATTAATAATAGTATCTGATATTTTGGATTACTCTAAAGATTAAACTTTTTAAAAATGTGAGAACAGATCATGTGAAACCTTCATAAGATCGTATATCAATGACACCTTAATTTAAAAAAAATCCCACTACAGAGTATAAAGGGGAAAGAAATGAAGGAAAAATGATAATTAAAAAACAAAATATGAGAGCAGATAGCTCAATGCTTGACCTATAGTAGACTCCTAAGAAACATAAATTCCATCTCCCTTGATGTCAGATTAATATCAAAGAACCATCTCAATCCCTACCCCAATCCACACTCAACAATGTGTATTAGAGTACCACTTTTGTATAATGCTAATATTTCTGCATTTTATTTAGACATGGCTTCCCTGTTGAGGTCCTAGGATAAGATCACCTCTTATGGGTATAAGAGGAGGCATATTCTGTATAATTTTTGGGTAGAGACAGAGCATGAGATAGGAAATAAAAATTTAGAAGGTAGGGTTTTAGACAGAAAGATAACTAATAGGAATAGCTGACTCACTTTGGTTCTTCTTCTCTAGGATCTAGATGTCAAAGAGTTTAGAAGTGGTGAGTGGGAGATGGCTTCTGCTCCAAGGGGCAGGCTGAAAACCAGGGAGAAATGTGCCATAGGGGTTCTCAACTGTGATGAGTTGGCCACATGGTATAAACCAGGTTATAAGGCTATATGCCAGTCTCTGTTTAGAAATCTCTTTTGTTCTTACAAAAGAGTCTTAAAAAAAGGGTGCTTGAATATGCCAGACTTTGCTAGTGAGACTTACGGGACATGCTTTGGCCCACATTTGAGCTGTAGCTTCAAAGAGGCAGCAGTGCCCTGTGTGGTCATTGTGGTATTTAGTTGAAAAAAATCTCGAAGGGAGGGAGAACAGCCTATAATGGCTAGACTATTCTACCTCTCAGGAGAGTCTTCTTCCATTACCAATCTTGCAAGCCCCATTTTTTTAAGGAATCAGAGTGGTCTCCTTCTTTGTGATGAGCAGTGTCTTTGAGAAGGCATACAGCCCATGGCTGGGGAGTTTGATATCCTCCAGGAGATGGGCAAGGGAGCAGAGTGTGAGTGAATGGGCTGAAGGTCAGCATGGGATTTTAGTTCTAGCGGCAGCCGGCACACAAACTATAAATTGGCAGGAAGAGGCATAGATTATTTGAAATGGCAGATAAGATGGGGGCAAGGCTTCAGCTCAGCACCTTCATTCAGAACATTCTAGAAAATTCATTTACCAACTCCAAGCACCACATTCTAGTGGGAATGAGGCTGAAAGTTCCCCTCCACAGTCAGGGTAAACTGTGTAAGTTTCTTCCTTTCAACTCTAAATGTTCTGAGAAGCCACTTTCCAAAGGTAATGTGTGGCAGGAGTTCCCAAACTGTGAGCCACAGAACCTCTGGGAGCTGTGGGGATATCTTAGGATCAAGAACAGATGGGGTTGAAGATGGGAGGACAAATAAACAAGCAGGCTTCAGGGATTAGTCACCTTGACCCCAAGAAGTTCCACTTTCTTCCTTTTGATCAGTGTCTAGAAGAGTCTGGCACAAAATAGGCACTCAATAAATAAATGAATTTATGTTTTAGATAATGCCGTTCTTTCTAAGTTTCATTTGATTAAAGGATTTCACTGCTAAAAATGTTATGAATAAAAGTTACTGCTTTAGAATATTCTTAAAAGAAAATATCTATCCCATATAAGAAGGGCTAGAGCTAAGACTCATTTGTGGATCTGTCCATTTGGGCTCGAAACCCAACCTGGTTTCTCAGTTAAGAGAAAAGGCCATCAGAGGAAGTTATGTATTTTCACACTCCTGTGTTGTCCTCTCCAGACTGTGATGACGGCCAAAAGAGAGCATGTTATCAGAGAAAGTGACTAGCTTTCATGGTGTAATTGTTTTTTCTTTTTTGGAGGAACACATGCCTCTGATTCCTCCATGACAGTATTCTTTATTTCCACAAAGGACAAGAGTAAAAATAACCTCCATGACTGCATTTGAGGTGGCTGCTATGTGCCAGGTGTTTTCACATATTATGCCATGCAATCTTCACTAGAACCTTCATAGGAAGGAGGCATGGAGGGTGGGGGATATCCTTTATTCTCTTCATTTTTAAATGAGGCAATTGAGACAAATGAAGTGAGGCTATTTCTTTTTTAACAGCAAGATAAATTACCTTGCCCACGGCTATACAAAGGTAAATGCAGGACTTGCACTCCTGTCTGCCTGCCTAGTAGGTGTGCTCTTTACATACTGGCTTGTGTTGCAGCTAGAGTGACTTCATAAATATATATATGCATATTCATTTTGAAGGGCTGCAGAGAACTAAGCTCTATTACTAATTGTGTCAGTACAGGTGACCCAATCCCTTCCATGAATTGTCTTTCATAAATAGGCTGGGCATTTAAATGCTTAAAGTGCTTAACAGGCCTGGAGGTACAAGTGGGCACTGCTCATCTCTTGCCCCAGCTATCCATCCTTTGGTAATTTTGTGGCAGTGCACCTCAGTCTGCACCAGCGAGAAAAACATCAGGAGTGGGGAGACAGGTAAGATTCCAGTGACTTTTTTTTGCAGAAGTAGAAAAAATAATATGGAACCATGAAAGACCCTGAAGAACCAAAGAAATACTGAGAAAGAAGAACAAAGTTGGAGGCATCACAATCCCTGATTTGATTCTATAGTATAAAGCTATAGTAACCAAAAAAGTATGGTGCTGGCATCAAAATAGACAAACAGACCAGTGGAACAGAACTGAGAGCCCAGAAATAAACCCAAGCATATATGGTCAACTAATATTTGACATGGGAGACAAGAATACTCAATGGAGAAAAGACAGTCTCTTCAATAAATGGTGCTGAGATAATTGAATATTCACATGTAAAAGAATGAAACTAGACCCCTATCTTTTACCACTCAGAAAAGTTAACTCAAAATGGATTTAAGACTTAAATATAAGAAAGTGAAATCATGAAACTCTGGAAGAAAACACAGGAATAAAGCTCCCTGACAGGGTGCTTGGCAGTAATTTTTTGGACATGACACCTAAAGCATGAACAGCAAAATACAAAATAAACAGCTGGGACTTAATCAAACTAAAAAGTTCCTGCACAGAAAAAGAAACCATCAACAAAGTGAAAAGATAACCTGTAGAATGGGAAAAATATCTTTAAACCATATATCTGTTAAGGGGTTAATATCTAAAATACATAAAGAACTCATATAACTCAATAGCAGGAAACCAAATGCAATTAAAAAATGAGCAAAGGACCTCAATAGACATTTTTGATAAGATGATGCATGAATGGCCAAAAGGTACATGAAAAGATGCTCAACATCACTAGTCATTAAGGAAGTACAAATTAAAACCACAATGAGATATCTGATATATCACCTCATGCCTGTTAGGATGCCCATCACCAAAACAACAAGGGACAACAAATGCTGGCATGGAGGGAGGGAAAGGGAAGCATTGTGCACTGTTGGTGGGAGTATAAATCAGTATACAGCTACTATGGGAAACAATATGGAGGATCTTCAAAAGATTAAAAACAGAACTACCATATGATCCAGCAATTCCACTTCTGGGAATATATCCAAGGGAAACAAAAACACTAACTTGAAAAGATATCTGCACCCCCATGTTCATAGCAGCATTATGTACAATAGCCAAGTGTCCATCGATAGATGACTGAATAAAGAAGTTGTGGTATATATGCACAATGGAATAGTAGTTGACGATAAAAAATAAGGATATCCTATCATTTGTACCAACATGGTTGGACCTTGAAGATATTATGCTAAGTGAAATAAGTCAGACAGAGAAAGATAAATCCTGTATGACCTGACTTATATGTAGAACCCAAAAACAAAGAAACTCATAAAAAAAGAGAGCAGAGATATGGTTACTGGAGGCAGGGGGTGAGGAGAGGGGGATTTGGAGGAAGGTAGTCAGAGGTACAAGCTTCCAGCTATAAGATAAATAGTACTAGGTGTGTAATGTACAGCATGATGACTATAGTTAATGTTGCTCTATGCTATACAGGTTTCCCCTGCAATCTTGAAGTAGAACGTGCCTATGTAAACTTTCATAAGTAAATGGTGGGAAATGAAGAGTATCCTCCACTTTTGGAGAGTTTGAGTTACACCAATTCACTTTTAGGAAAGATTTACATTAGTACAGTAATTGCTTTTTTCATTAGAGCAAAAATCCCCTCTGGATTTCTTTCTGTTCATGAAAACAGGTACCAAAGTAGGTCTTTCCTAAAAGCAAAGTGGCTCAATGTGAACTTTCAGAAAGCAGGGGTCACCTGTATGGAAAAGTTATTAAGAGAGTAAATCCTAAGACTTCTTATCAAAAGGAGAAATCTTTTTCTTTATTCTTTTTTCTATTGTATGAGATGACCGGTGTTAGCTGAACCTATTACGGTAATCAATTCACAATATATGTAAACCAAACCATCATGCTGTCTGCCTTAAACTTATACAGTGACGTATGTCCATTATTTCTCAATAAAACTGGAAAACAACTTACTCAGTAAAAGGAAACACAGGATATTTGTGAAATACTGTGTTAAAAACTTTTCAGTGAGGGTTCCAGAGCAGCCATGCTATTAAACTGATATATATTTTCCAGACTTAGAGAAGGAACAACAATCATTGTCCATATATATAGAATACTTTGTCTTAATATTTATTGTTTTCCCAGTAAAAATACTGGGATTAAACAAGAAGAGCAGGGAGACAGGGAGACACATGGAACAGAAGAGACTCAGGGGCCCTGCCTCTCTTCCCCTGTGAGGCATAACAGGCCAGCAGAGGGACATACTGGCTTTGAGCGGGCGGGAGAGGATCTTCTAGCTCTAGAGACACTACCTAGCATACTGCTGGGAGGATTTATACTTTCTGTGGAACACAGCTATTGCTTTATCGATCTGGCATCCCTCCATTTTATTCTAGGGACAAAGTTCTTTTTTTTTTTTCCTGAGGAATCCTCCTATCTCAACTCCATCCACTTATTCTGGATGGGTGTCACCATGTTCTTGCAAACCCCCTTTCAAGTCACAGTTGACTGGACCAAGGGCAAGCACATCACTCAGGCCGAGTCCCCTATTTTTGTTCTTGACACCAATGAGAGAGAGTGGTTCTGTCTTTCTCTGGTGGTGGAAAGAAGCCACAATCTATGAAATCTGGAAACTGTTTGTAGGCAGAATCTCCACCAGCCAAAGGAAATTGATCTGTAGGGAAAGGTAATTGCTCAATATGCATAAAAATGGAAGGAGATTGTGTTCCCATTGATGGTCAGCTCCTAGGGTGGGCAGAGCAGAGTGGAGGGGACTGAGTTGAAATTCGAGCTCTACCTCAACCGTGGATTGACCGTAAGCAAATTACTTTGTCCAAACCTCAGTCTTACCTTCTGTAAAATGGGAGTCATTCCTCTATGGTTATAATGATTATTGTGAGGATTATGTAACATAATAAATTAACATGTATGGCATAAGACATGTATCCTGCGAGCACCTTCCTTTCTCTTTCCTTTCATATTCTATCCCCCAGAGTAGCCCTCTCCACATTAATCCCCTCCAATACTGGCTGGAAGGCTGCTTCCAGCTCTGTAATTTCAGGGTTTCAATTTCTAGAAAGCTAACTGAGGGACCTTTCTGGTTGCCCTCAGGAGTGTTTAGCTGTATACATGGGTAGGGTGGAGTGATGGAAATTTGCATCAGCAATAATGCAGCACAAGTGGCAGAAATCAAGCTTTGAATTTCTTTAGACCAAAGAAAGGATTGTGATAAGGTTAGGGCTGGGGAAGGTCTAACATAAATGACGGGCAGAAGAATTGAACAAGCGACAGAACAGAAATTCATCTGAATCTCAAACAGCTGCTGTCAGGACTCTTGCCCTCTGCATTCTCCTTCCATTTTTATGCATATTGAGCAATTACCTTTCCCTACAGATCAATTTCCTTTGGCTGGTGGAGATTCTGCCTACAAACAGTTTCCAGATTTCATAGATTGTGGCTTCTTTCCACCACCAGAGAAAGACAGAACCACTCTCTCTCATTGGTGTCAAGAACAAAAATAGGGGACTCGGCCTGAGTGATGTGCTTGCCCTTGGTCCAGTCAACTGTGACTTGAAAGGGGGTTTGCAAGAACATGGTGACACCCATCCAGAATAAGTGGATGGAGTTGAGATAGGAGGATTCCTCAGGAAAAAAAGAAAAGAACTTTGTCCCTAGAATAAAATGGAGGGATGCCAGATTGATAAAGCAATAGCTGTGTTCCACAGAAAGTATAAATCCTCCCAGCAGTATGCTAGGTTGATCACACTCAACCTAGCATTCTCAAAACAGGATATGGCTACACTCTATAGATGAGATGCTCTGAATATTTGTAAGCTACCCTATAGGTACAGCTAAATTCCTGGAGTGCAAGTTTCCAGGGATGTTATTTCCACGGAGAGTGTTAGTCTAAGTTAAGTGATGACAGAACCTGAGAGATCCAAGACACTTTGCCCCGAGCCACATGGTCTTTACTCACCACAGCTGAATAGACCAGGGGTGGCAAGCTGGACAGAGGCTGGACATCCTATTATCAGTCATGTGTGAATTCATTCATTTTCAGTCCTTCAATTCAACAAACACTTATCAAGTTACAGACACTGTCCTAGGCAGCAAGCATATAGTGTCCCTGCCTTCACGGACCTTACATTCAAATGGGAAGACAGATAATAAAGAAATAGATTCTGAGTGTCATGAAGAACTTAAAGCAAGGCAAGAGACTAGAGAGTTTCTCATGTAGCCTGACGCTGGAAGGAACAATGGATGATCACATTTCTGAAACTGTGCTCTGGAAGCTGAGTCAGTAAGCTGTGGAAGCTTAGGTGGCCTTACTGTCTAAAGCCCTCAGAATGGGCTGAGTGTGGCCTAAGCAGAAGAAATCTCTCCAGAGAAAGGATAGAGAGAAAAGTAGAAGTCAGAGGAACAAGCAGCTCCCCAGGGAAGAAAGAGATGCCTCAGCTCCTAATTCTCCTCTTCCACTTCCAGCTGCCAGGAGGCCCATCTTGGATGTCCACCAGAAGCAGGGGTGCACTGGCACAAGCTTGCATCGGCTCATGAGAGATGTTGGGTGCATCTCTTCCCAACTCTGCCTTCAGTGATATGACACTGTAGCTTGGAATTTGCAAGTGGTCTATTCTGAGGTCGTGCCTAGTGTATATGCTAAGACATATTCTGAGGCAAATGCCCAGCTGGGGCCTGTGAATGTGACCGTAAAAGGTCTTTGTAGCTGTAATTCATTTTGAGGATCCTGAGGTGAAATTGTCCTGCGTTACCCAAGTGGACTCTAAATCCAATGACAAGTGTTTTATAGGAGACAGAAGAAGACACAAACCCACAGAGGAGGTGGCCGTGTGAAGACAGGCAAGATTGGAGTCATGCAGCTTCAAGCCAAGAAACACCTGGAGCCGCCAAAAGGAGGAGGAGACAAAGAGGACCCTCCTCTGGAGCCTGCGGAGAGACAGTGGCCACGCCAGCAGCTGGGTTTCAACTTCTGGCCTCCAGAACTCTGAGAGAATAATTTCTGTTGTTTTAAGCCACCCATTTTGCAATATGTTACAGCAGCCCTAGGAAACTAATACTTGGGGGTCCGCCCCCACCAAAGAAAGGCCAGCAGCTTCCTGCATCCTGTTGCACAGACATTTACTAAAAGTCTACTCCTCACTGGCTAGTTCCAGGCCAAGGATGCTGAAAAGGATAAAGCATGCCTTGCTAGCTAGCCACAAGGTGCTCTGCATACAAATGTGTGTCATGAGATGCCATGATGATTGATTTTGTAGAATCCATCTCTTAAATTTGGGTTGAGATTTCAAAAGTTGTCAGAGCTTAACCTTGAATTTCCCAAGTTCAGGCAGCAATAATGCCTAGATTTAAATTAAGCCCCTTGTGCCAGGTACTGGTCTCTCGGCTTTACACATGCTATTTCACCCTCATACCGACCAGAGGTACCTGCAACTAAGCTCCCTGAGTAGGGATGAGGAATTTCAAGTGCACAGAAGTCAGATAACTTGCCCCAGATTCCACAGACAGTAAGTACAGGAACTAGAACCAGACATCAAACCTGGGCCCCCTTGCTTAACAGCTTGGCTATTTGACCACAGTGCCTTGTCAGCTACTTAGCAAGAGCTTAGATACCAAGGTCGAGTCTAGGTGTGGGGGCAGCAGGGGTGAGCACGACAGGACCCCTGCTCAGAAGACGGTGGGAAAGATAAAAACGTAAACAAAGTAGAATAACAGGATTGTTTATGTTGTAGATGGATTAAAAGGTAAGAAATGAGTCTAGAATGGGTCAGAGCCTGAGTGGGCAAGCATTAATGCCAGGCAGAGGAGGGCCACAGAAGGCTTTTAGGGAGAGCTCTGCAGAAGGAGACTGCTGGCAACAGAGTGCTGGGGCAGGGGGCTTCAAGGAGAGCTGGGAGGATGGAATGTAGATGGAATCTGCTTTGATTCCACTTGACTTGGTTTGTTAGGATGGTCAGGGATTTAAGGTTCCAGGCTCTCTCCTTCCTAGCCAGGTCGGCTCACACTTAACTTCACTCCGGGCCTAGGGAACCACTGTACTTCCTCTTTAGTGTCCTCCCAGTTTCCCAGCAAGCCAAGAACTGGTCAGCTTTTCTTTTAGCTGGTTCCTGAGTTCAAGTCTTTTCTAATTGACCTGGTGTTCCTAATGGCATTCTCTTTTTCACCTCCCTTTACAGTTCTTTCAACCTGGACCAAATTAGCATTCTTTCCAGCCTCCAATTTCCTATTCTCTTCTTATCCCTGGTAACCAACTTTCAGCTGCTGTGCAGCTGCACTCAAGAAGTCATGAAATAATTCATCTATTTTATTGCCCACCCTTGAAGCGCAGGGCTCTGTGCTAAATACTGCAGAGGATGAACAGATGTGTCTGCTCCTCCACTTGACAAGGACCTTATCTTCTTACATTAGTGCAGTGCCTGACATTGGGAGAAACTCAATATTTGTCAAATAAGTGAATAAATTAGTGAATAAAGAGTTCATCTTTAATGATCGTACCATCTGGTCAGGTGATCTGTACAGCAATGTCTTTCTCATCTGACATCACTGACGCAAAGAAAATGCTAGATAAATGAATTTTCCACATAAATGAAACATATTCCTTTGAATACAAAATTATATTTATTTTAGACATTTTAGATGATAAAGCTTTTTCCTTCCTTTTCTTCTTACGGCATTTTATGTTGCCAGTAGCAAAATTGAAAGTGGCTTTAATAGTAAAGAGAATTTTCTTAATTTATAATTTTCAGATGTGGCTTGATCCAGGGCTCAGACAATGTGATCAGAATGTAGGGTTTTCTTCTTTCTTTCTTTCTTTCTTTCTTTCCATTTATGGACTCTCTCCTAAATATCTGCTTCATCCTCAGATTCCCCTTTTGAAGTATGAGAGGGTGCCAGCAGCTGCCAGGGCCCCACTCTTCCTACCATCAGTCAGGAAGGAAAAACTATCTTGGGACCTCTTACAGAAGAAGGAGGCTTGTGTTTTCCTGAAGACTTGGAAAATATCTCTTATTGGATTATACACCAATCTCTGAGCCAATCTGGAGTCAGGGAATCGAATCAGGCCCACTCCTGGGGGTGGGGTCAATCATACCCCCAACCAGGACTGAACGGAGGAAGGGTGATTTACTCACAGGAAGTCAGGAGAGTGGGAAATGGATCCTAAGAAGCAACCAATGAATGCCCACTCTCTCTTCCTCCTTTCCTCTTCTTTCTTTCTCACCTTTTGTCCTTCCCTCCTCTATGGCAAATTCTGTGTCTGGAACAGAGGCTACAACCATGAGAACATATTCCCTGCCCTTAGGCCCTTCAGTCACTTCAGCAGCATCCAGTTAGGTCAGGGAGTGACAAATGAGAGCAATGACTATAGCAATGGGTAAATTCTAATAATAGAGAGATGGGAACACAGAAGAACAAAGTGGACAGCCTTGTTGGCCTGCGGTGGGACACAGAAAGCTTTCCAGAACTGTTAAAATTGAGCTGATTTTGTAGGTGGAGTAAGAGGTCACCAAATCATCAAGAAGAGACATAGCATTCCTATCAGGGGGAACAGAAAATGCTAATGCAAACAGGTATGAAGGACTGAGGTGAACTCTGAGTGGTTCTGTATGGCTGGAAGAGAGGTGAGCATGGAAGAGGAAGGAGGGAACTAAGACAGACTAGTGTTTGTTTGTTATCCACTGAACTGGGCATTGCACATACATCACCTTATTTAATTTTTACAGTAATCCAATGTGTCATGAAATGAGATAGACTTATACACAGCCATCCCTTCTCTTTTGCTCTCTTAGCATCTTCTTGTCATTCCTCAGGATGGAAAAGATAAAAAGAGCAGAGACAGATTTTCAGGAGCAAAGTTATGAGAAAAGAAAGAAATATGTAACTTCCTGAGAGGCTGTACTCTATGAGAAGACATGACATGTCGGGAATGTGTCATGTAGGGTTGGCTGTAGTAAAGAGAAAGGGTGTATGGGTACTACTTGATGGAATAGGGAAGGCAGGTGAAAAGGTTCTGTTAAAGTAGAAGTGTAAGAGACTCCCAGGATGTCTGAGTGCTAGAGAAGAGGACAAGAGATTTAATGCACTCCTGGGAATTGGATTTTTGGGCCCTGTATTAGTTATCTATTGCTGGGTAACTCAATAAATGAACCCAAAGTGTAGTGGCCTGAAACACATTTATCTCTCATTTATGTAAACATAAACATTTATCTCTAACGATCTGGTGGGTCAGGCATTTGGGAGGGGCTTAGCAGGCTGGCTCGGGCTCAGGGTCCATCATGAGGCAGGAGTGAGGGTGTTGGCTGGGCTGCGGTCATCTGAAGACCCTCTACCATGATGGCCCACTATGTGGCTGCGGGCAGGAGGCCTCAGCTCCTCACCGCACGGGCCACTCCACTGAGTGTCCTCATGGCATGACTGCTTCCCCCCGAGTGAGTGATCCAAGAGGGAGCAAGATGGACACTGCAATACCAGAAGTCACACACACTCACTTCAGGGGTATCCAATTAGTGGCACAGGTCAGCCCTATTTGTGGGGGAAGGACCTTTACAAGGGAATGAATACTAGGAAGCTGGAATCACTGGGGACCATCTTAGAGGCCAGCTACCACAGACATCCTTAAGTGTTTGAGGAAGACATGAAAGATAAAAAGATTCCATTCTGGGCCACAGTCATTAAATGCTTTGCTGCTCAGGTAAGAACTGAACAATTTTGAGTCCTGGATTTATGTGCTGGTTTTGGTACTTTAAAAACCCATTTTACAGATGGAAAATATTACCCTACCTCAATAGCCATCTTGGTCCACCCAAATCCAATACCTCTGTTACTTCCACAGGGTGAAACTAAAGTTAGGAAAACAAGTTAAGAAGTTCTTCAGTGACAGTCCGTGGGTAAACATTAAGTGGATTACGGAACCCAGGTATATACTACCCTCCAAACCAAATTCTTTCTATTGTTCTACCTATACTATTGTTTCTAAATTTCTTTTCTTATTTGTATTAATTTATTCAGTGAATATATATGAAGTGTAATAGCACAAATTCTTCAAGGGAAAGGATGAATTCTTTATTGTGTTGCTATTCCAACATCAAAAACAGTGTCTTGAACATAGTAAGTAATCAATAAACTTTATTGATTGCTTTAGTTGTACTATTAATGGTTCATTACTACAGGAGGTATATCAGTCAGGTCTCTGTCAGGAAAACAGAAACCACTCTAAGTACTTCAGGTTGGAAGTGGATTTAATATTGGGAGATAGGGGCCTAACAACCAGAGATGTATAAGGAGACAGGCCTACCCAGACAGAGGCTGGGGACAAGGATGGGGAAAGGCTGCTGTTCACTGCCGAGGAGTCTGTAAGCGTAGGAATCCCTGTGAAGCTGCCACCAAGGACCTCAGCTGCCAGCAGCAGCCAGCAGATGACTTTCAGGAGGGCACCTAGGAACTCTAGAGCTGCCTCCAGAAAACAATGTCTTCTTCTCACCCATTTTCCAAATCTCATGTGATTATCTCTCATTGAAAGAATCTAGGCAATACTCTGCTGGCAAGGGGCTCTGGGAAATGTAAATTTTAGGTTTTTGACTTCTGTGGTACAAAGGAGAGCTTCAAAAGGTGGGAAGATTAATGGGCATCAAAAGACATTGTCTGGTGCAGTCAGTCAGTGTGTGCAGCTGATTGCAGCTGATCATCAGGGAACCTGCGTTTACTTAGTATCATGCTGTGTTTTTTGGAGAGCTACCGATTCAAGATAGACAGCTAAAGTCTGAAAAAAATTACTAGTTTTATCTTCAGTAACATTAATTAGTAGCAGTAATCATTATTCACAGTGACAATAACCACACAGTCATTATGGTTATAGGTTTCAGAAAGATCTAGGTGTGAATATTTGGTTTGTGACCTTGAGAAAGTTATTTAACCCTTCTATTTCTCAACTTCTCATCTGTAAAATGGGGATAAAATCATCTCCCTTATAGTCTTGTTGTGAGGATTAAAGGAAGTTAAACAGACAGAACACTCAGCACAAGGCTGGGAACCCAGCAGATACTTAAGAAGTGGGAGCTATTTGTATCCAACATAATACATTACTATTTACAAAATACCTCAACACATATGAGCTCATATGATAAACCCAGTTAGGAATGGACACAGGATAAGGAAGAGAATGGAGGAAGAGTGGGAGACGACATTCGGTGGGAGGAAGAGAACTCAGCAGAGGGTCCAGAAGGCAGTGGGAAAGCTCTGGGCGCAGGAGAAGGTTCAGGGCCAGAGCGGTCATGGCCACGGGCTCCAGGGAGGTTCTGGGCCTGGAGTCGGCACACCCACCACCTTGCCGACAGTCTCCTGCAGATGACTCTGTTTAGACCAGAGCCTAGGAAGTATAAACAAGTGCTGAGAGTTTACAAAGTTTCTGAATGCTAACATCCAAATGATGACCAGGGATTTAGATTTCTTTTTTTTGCCGAATATTAAAAAAGAAAACATAAACACTGAAGCTTTTCTTCAGCCCCAGCTCAAGCCAATGGAGGGTTCTAAGGGTTCCATTTATAACTAACAGATGAGGAGCAAAGACTGTGGGCTTTGCTGTACCCGTTATATTAGCCTAATTATTTTGGGAATTTGTTTTTTTCCCCCTAGAGATTAATCAAAGATGGACTATTCTAGATGATTTTATGATGTTTCCCTTATTGATTCTGCAGGAAACATGCTCCAATTTTCAGAGGCTGCTCTGTTCCTGTCCTTTCCTCCAGGGACAGCAGCTCCATTGTGCACATCTCAGCCAGTCTTGAAGAAGCATTGTGCTGTCCTAAGGGGAGCAGGAATTCATGGCCACGCTTCAGAGAGGGCTATACGCTATTCACCAGCACCCCCAAAGCTACCACTTTCATGTCTTTAGTTTTGATATGGGCACTTGATCTTTTCTCAATCCTCTATGAAAATGGATTGAAGCACTTGTGGAATTTGGAGGGAGGAGCATTTCTATTACTACATAACACATTCTAACTTAAAGTAATGTGTTTGCTATGTAAACTTTGATTTAAATCAAATTCAAAAGCTCTCCTTCATAACCAGGCTGCAATCCCTAATCCCAAATAGAAATTACAGAGTTGGTATTGTTAATCACAGCTCTGTCTCGTGTTAACTGTGGATTGAATTATCTTTGCCCCTTCTGTCAGCCTCAGTTTCTTCTGTAAACACAGAATAATCACGTCTATTTCCTGGAGTTGTTGTGAATTTAAATAGATGACATACAAAGCACACGGCACAGTATAGGGCACATAGTGAATGCTCAGTAAGTAATTATCAACAGCACCAGTCCCAAGGTCATACAATTAGTTAAAGGTAGTCAAGATGTGACTCTATGTAAGACTAAAAAGCCCACGGCCCTTTCCACTGTAGTCTCTGCCTCCCAGCTAAGTAAAAGATCCAAGACTTGATTATTCTCAAAAGGTGAGTTAGGGAGATAAAGGAAACATAAACGAGCAGTGAAAGGAAGTATGAGCTAAGTGGTCAAATAAGAGGAAGAGCAAGGAAGCATTGAGTAGCACAGAGGTGAAGGGAGGCTTAAATTGGGATTTGACAGGCAGCTAGGCAGAGAAGGGAGGCTTTTTGTTTGTGTTTATCCCCTTTGTTAACCAAGAACCTGGAGTCAGATCTTTTTCTCAAACTAGGGATTGACTTGGGCTCCACACTTATCAGCAGGTGAACCCAGTGATGTCATTGCACTGTAGCTTGGGGTTTGGCCTCCAGTTCTATGAAAGAAGAGAGTCAGACTTTGTAAAGCTCCTCTCAGAATGCAGCTCTTGTCCTGGGAGAATGCAGTTTTCTGTTCTCATGTGCCCAGGACTTGTTGTACAGTCTTCTTGTTTTACTTGGGATTGTTAATTAAGAGAAACCCAAACAAAATCAATTAGGAGGGGAAATGGGAAGGTAGGAGGAGGGATATAATGTAAGACTCCAGGAATACCTCATTTTCACCCAAGAGTAGGAATGCATCCGGGCCTCATAACTGGAAAGAACAAAGGAAAATTATCTCAATCTCTCTTTGAGCTGCTCTTCTGTCTCTTTTTCTTGCTACACATCTGCTCCCTTCGCTTAATTCTCTCTGCAAACAAGTTCTCTGCTTGCTTGTCAGAATACAAAGTCCTAAAATGTACAGCCCCCACCAAAATGCCTGCCTTGGGTCCCAACTTTATGGGACTTCACAGGCATAGGTCCTCTCTGCCCAGGGACCCTATTTGCATCCGATTCCAACATCTTGGGCAGGAAATCTGATTGGCCAGTCCATGATCAGGGAATGTTTCTTGGTCTTACCAGTGAGGAATGGTCCTGCAGTGGAAGCCAATCCCCCTCCTCAGACAGGCGCATGGTCAGGGCATGATGGGGAGACCACTCTGGCACTCACCCTTTCCTGGCATGTGTCAAATTAGTTGCAGCTTTCCCACACCAGTCTATGAGCTCCTCATCCTTCTTTGCATCTCCTGTGCCCAATAGAGGTCTTAAGTGTTCACAGAATTTGTGGAACTTAAACAAAACAACACATAATAAAAACAACATCTAATGTCCATATGGGTCTTTACAGTTTACATCATGGTTTTCCCACATGTAACCTCATTTGACCCTCACAACAACTTTGAGCGGTATTATTACCTCCATTTTATAGCGGAGGAAAATGAGGCTAACCCAAGGTCACATTGCTATTAAGATTCAATGTAATTATTTTAGCTTGAAATACTAGCATCCAACTAGGTGATTGCTAAGGATCCTTTGGTCTTACTATTAACCAGTCCAAGAATATTAATAACATTTTGCTTTCAAACACTCCTACATCCCCAATGCTTCTTGGTAATCATTTCCATCTCCTTCCCAGTTTGAGCTTTGTGTCACAATATGGCAAATAAGAGGTTGCGTTTTAAAAAACCGCAACACATAGGGTCTCATTTTATTTGTCAAAAATACATTTCATTTGAAAGCAAGGAGAGTGGAGAGGAACTAGGAATTTCACAATAAAAAGAGGAAGGCTCATAAAGTGCCGTCTGGCTGTGTCTTTAATGAGAAGCAGTAGACTGCTCTTGAGGCCATCTGGGATGGGGTCTGCGAATCTGCCTGAGGTTTCCAGCATAACTCTGTTCACAGGCTGCCTCGGGCACCTGCATGAGCAGTCCTCTGCTGCTGAAATGTCAGGAATGCCTTTTATTCCTTTCACTGGCACAGGATGTGCTTTTGGTTGACTTGCTAGTGTTTATGTAAATCCTGACCTAGGCTTTCACCTTTCATCCCTGGGGAGGCCTCCTCTGGAGAACTGACCTCTTTTAGGTCCTTCTAAGGACAGCAATAAATATATTATCACTTATTGATTACCCTACAATGTGTTAGGCATAAAGTAATCAATTTACATAATAAGACTCATTTAATTCTCCCCAAATCCTATGAGATAGGTAATACAATCTCCATTTTATAGATAGGGCCACTGAGGCTCAGAAAAAATTAAGTGCAATCCTACAACTAATAAAGGCAGGACTGGCACTTAACCTTGATCTACTTGGCTGCAAAGTGCAAGCTCTTAACCATTGGGTTCAGGCTCTCCTAAGCCTCAGTTGGGCACCAAGTGACATAAGCTAGATACAAATCCAATTTTCCCTTGTTCCAATGACTGTACTTCAAAGACAGCACTTTATTTTTATATGTTCTATATATTTGGGTTCTAAGTATATATTATTTTTTAAATTTCCATTACTAAAAACATAAAAACAATCATAATAACTTCGAAACACACTCAACTTGTTATTCAGAACTTCCTCTGATGGTCTCTCACCACCACACTCACTCATTTCCCCTTCCTCCTAGGCATTCAGCTAGATCACCTTTCCCAGCCCTCTTTGCAGTTATGTGTGGCCATGTGATTGAGTTCTGGTCAACAGGAGGGGGGGCAGAAGTGAAGGGCTTCACATCCAGGCCCGGTCCTTCATTTGCTCTCTTCCCTGTCTGCTGGCAGGACGCCTGCCTCCAGGAGGGAGCCTCATGTTTGCAATGGCAGATTTTCCCCCTGTTTGGCCCCCCGGAAGACTGTGTGAAGCAGAGCACCCAGCCTCATGCCCTCTCTCAATTAGGCTTTGCTCAAGCTAGAAAGAAAGTTGTATTTTGTTAAGTCACTGAAACCTCTGAATTAACACACAGTATATCCTCTCCTGCTAGAACTCATGGGTGTAAATAAAAGGCTCCTGCCTGGAACAGGCCTTGTTTCACACCACAATATTCAGGTGCTTGACCTGTATGTCAGGCTTCAGGACATTTTGACTGCCATGGTCACACCTCAGTTACAAGACAAATGATTTGTTTTCTACCTATAGCCAACATCAGTAACTCGAAGAGCCTCTCTGCATTCCTGCTTAGAGATCATTTAGCCATTTCCTCCTTGACCTTTTAACAACATTCTTCTTTGTCTGCATCTGACTTTCCACCATCAGTCAGAGCTCTTGGGTCAGTCTTAAATAATGGGACAGAGAGGACCCCGTTATTTAAGAAATGTCTCAGGGAATGGTCAGACTCTCTAGTCCAAGTCCCTCACTTTACTGAAGGCAGAGCAGAGAGCCTGGAATCCAGCCACCTGCATAGTGATATACTGCAGTTAGTGGCAGAGGGGGTACTGGAACCCCGGGCCAGGACCGAGGGGAGGTGAGAGGGCATCAGGGGTGTGCAGTTTAGGAGGCGCCTACTCTCAGGTGCTGACCCTGTACTTTTAAGAGAGCCCTCTGGGATGTTCTTTCTTTCCTATAAGAAATAGCCACGTTTTCCGCTGCGTCACTGTCTCAGCCTGTGTCCCACTCTTAGAAACTCAAGAGCGAAGACACTGTTTTGTTTTAAATTGTCTCAGTCTGTTTTGTTTTTGCAGATACAACTCCCTTAAAGTCTTTGTACTGGATTATTGTCCCCTCCACTAGACAAAAGCTACACTTAACATTCTTAACATGACAGCAGGCCTTTTTTTCCTGACTTACTCACAGACTGTGCTTCTGAGGGACTGCAACCTGAAGATTCTTAAAAGCTCTTCTGTCTAGCTGAGAGGCTTTTCTAGGTTTAAAGAACACCTCAGACTTCCTCCTGGGTTTCTCCTTGGCTCTCACACCCCTACCACTCTCATAACATTTCTGACACTAGACTGTGTGTGGGCTTTTCCCCACACCAAGCGATTCTGTGGTATCAGCTGGGTGTCCTACGATTTAACTCAATTGTGACGCTTTCACCCTGGAGATCCCATAGGTTAAGGGCTCCATCTCACAAGATTGTCCCCACCCCCTACACTTCAGATGCCAATTACAAGTAGAAGGTCCCCAGGTTGCTCACAACTTCTGTCAAATTCGCCTACAAATCAGAGGTTCCCATGGCTGCCTCTCTCTTGGGTTCGATGATTTGCTAGAACAGCTCACAGAACTCAGGGAAGCACCTACTTATGTTTACCAATTTATTAAAAGATATGATAAAGGATACAGATGATCAGCCAGATAAAGAGATACATAGGGCGAGGTCTGGAAGGATCCTGAGGGTGAGAGTTTCTGCCTTATGGAGTTGGGGTGCATCTCCCAGCCCCAATGTGGATATATTCACCAACCTGGAAGATCTCTGAACCTCATGCTTTTGGAATGTCTGTGGAGGCTTCCTCATGTAGGCATGATCCAACACTAGTTTTACTTCCAGCCCTTCTCTCTCTGAAGAATGGGGTGGAGGTGGGGGAATTTGGTGCTGAAAATTCCAAGCTTTTAATTATGGCTTGATCTTTCTGGTAACCAGTCCCACCTAAAAGCCCACCAGAAGTCACCTCATTAGAACAAATGACACTGTTATCACCCAAGAAATTCTAAAGGATTTAGGAACTCTGTATCAGGGCCTGGGTTCCTGCCAAGTATTAGAACAAAAGATGCTCCTGGTACTCTCATCACTGAGGAAATAAGAAAGGTTTTAGGATTTCTGTTCCAGAAACCAGGGGCAGAGACTGTTACATACAAGTTTTCTATTATTTCACCCTAGGTATCACCTTAATTACCTTGAAAGTCTTAACAGAGTCCTACAGCCATGTCCTTGATTTGTTCTTTCCCCTGAGCCAGTCCTTACTTTAAGACTCTTTGTCCCTCTGGAGAAACTCAAATGAGGAAGGGCTTTATTTTCCAATCTAGCAAGCCTTGGCTCCTTGAAGCTTCCTTTGAATTCTGCTTGCAAACAGAACAGTCTCTTCTTAGCTCATCTCCTATAGCTGAAAGCATAGGACTTACATTTTCAACATCTGATTTTCAACATCTGTTGGACTGCTTTAGCCAGATCCAACATTTATCAGTTATTTTCTCTCAGATTACTGCAGGCAAAACCTAGTCAGTTGTTTTGCTAGGACATAACATGGGCCACCATTTTTCCAGCTTGCCGTGCTAGTTTCCCCAGTGGCTTCCCAGTCTCTACTACTGACATACTCATTATTTTCTTAGTCTTTGCTAACAGTTTCCTCACCACTTTTCCAGCTTCTTGCCAGCCAGTCCCAATCCCAATGCCTAACTTTGTTCTAAGTTCTGCCCTGCTTCCAGTACCAATGTATGCATCAGTTATTTGCTGTGTAACAAACCACCCAGAAAACTTACTGGCTTAAAATATAATGCTTTCTCTCTCTCTTTTTCTTAAGATTCTGTGGCTTGGCTGAGTGGTTTTTCTGATCTGGGCTGGTTAGAAGATCACCGATGGCCCAGTCTCATATCTGGTAATGTGCTGGAAAGCAGGGCACCTGGACTGAGCATCTCCAGCACCTAACATGTGAGCCCAGCATTCAATACATTCATTAACTCCCAAATGGCCAGCTCAAGTCATGTGGTCAAACCTAGATTCAAGCAGTAGAGAAATGAATTTGCTGATAGGATCTGCAAACCATGTGGCCATTCTAAAAATGTATAACATAACATCAGCATTGCTTTGTGGAATTATTTAATGCATGTTTAGGGGACTGCTGGTTGTCCAGTGTGATGGGTAATTTCATGTGTCAACTTGACTGGGCCACAGAATGCCCAGATATTTTGTCAAACACTAGTCTGGTGTGTCTGTGGACAGTATATCTGGATGAGAATAATATTTGAATTGGTAGAGTAAAGCTGATTGCCTTTCCTATTGTGCTTGGGCCTCACCCAGCCAATTGAAGACCTGAATTAAAAAAAAAAAATTTGAGTAAGAGAGATTCTGCATGATTGCTGGAGCTGGGACACGGACCTTCTAACTTCAAACTGGAATTTGTTTCTTCAGCTCCCCTGGTTTCCTGGCCTTCAGATCTGGACTGGCACTACACTCCTGGCTCTCCTAGGTCTCAAGCCTGCCAACTGCAGGTTTTAGGACTTCGCAGCCTTCATAATTGTATAAGCCAATTCCTTATCATAAATCTCTTTATAAATATAAATATAAAATTTAAAAAATCTATCGATATATCTACATCTCCTAGTGGTTCTCTTTCTCTGGAGAATCCTGACTAAATACATCCAGTATTTCTAGAGTCGTGGGATCAGTATGGAGAATCATCATCATACCTAATACTGATCAAGTGATTATTTATACCCTACACGTTGTTCCAAGGGCTTTACTTCTGTTAACTCATTTAACTATCATAAAAATCCTCTGAGGTAGGTAGAGAAGGTAAAAACTTGCCCAGGACACAGAGCCACCAATGACAGGACTGGCTTTGGTCTTTAGATCTTGTGATCTAACCACTATCCTTTACTGACTTTCTAAGAATAAAAGGAGGTGATGGAGGAAGGAGCAATAGATGGGGGAGTAATGACAAGAGGAAAGGGGCGAAGGGGTGATGTGGAGAGGTCTGCAGGCCCAGATCATAATGAACATTGTGTGCAGAAGCAGCCCTTGGTGGGGGGTGCAGGAGTCTCTGTACAGGTCACACAACCTCTTTAAGTGCTTCTTCCAACCAGATGTTTTCTGGAGCTGTATGTACACATTTACCCCCACCTCCCCTCAACCCAGTTGGTTGAAGTGGAACCAACCTGGGTCAATAATAATCTTTCAGGAGTTTGGAAATGGGAATGAGAGATTCCAGATTGGTCTGGATGGGACTGTTGTAACTGGAAGACGCAAACCTGGGAGCTCTTGAGGGCCTGTCTTATCTACCACATGACCTTGAGAGACTGAGAATAAGGAAGTGTAGCTGCAGTAGAGGACAGAGGAGCTGGGCGGTGGGTCTCTGAGGCCTTCTGTTCTCAGTCCCAGCAGCGACCCAAACTCTTGCTCATTGGGCCTGTGAGGTTCCCCCGTTTCCTACTTAGAGCCCTGTGGTGCTTATAACCCAAAGTCTGAGGAATTTTGTACATTCAGTGTTGAAATTTGATTTGGAGGTGACAGAAGCCCTCTGAACAATTTAAAAACAGAGACAAGGAAGGGGAAGTAGAATTGTTTTTTCTGGATCAAAGTGTGTAGGTTAGAGGGAGACCAATTTGAGCTCAGAAAAGTGAAGAACTTCCTAACATCATCACTGTCTAAAAATAGAAGGATTCAAACCCTAAATTGGGGCCGGCCCATGCCTAGAATAATCAATCACATGATAGCGGGAATTCAAGCTTCAGAAGGGGCAGGAGTTCGACTAGACAATGGCTTCTGGAATGGCTTCCACCCTGCGATTTTGTGATTCGTGACTCTGGATCAGGGCCTGGACATTCTTCTGTCAGGTTTGTTTCTGGTGAGGAGGCATTCCTGGTTTAAGAATGCCTGGCTGTACCAGCCACTTAAGGGAACGTTCACTTCATGTGGGGGCTGCTGAGGAGACAGCTGGCTTCTTAAGCCCCTGCACTGCTAAGATTGAGGCAGGAGCCAGGGCCTTACTCGTCCCAATAAACAATGTTTCTTTCCCCCAAGCCGCCCTGAAGGGCCAGCCCATTCCTCGGGCATGTTAATGAGCATCTCTGGTGAAGGCCGCAGGCAGAACCCCTGAATGGCAGTGGAGGTGCAGGCTGTGCCTGGGAGCCTGATAACTGGCTTCTGCTACTCGGCACACCCTGACTACACCTCCTTCCGCTTCCCACCCCTGCCACAAATATAACTGGTGTTTTGGGCTCTAAAAACAATAATCCCTTATCAGTAAAAAAAAAAAAAAAAATCTAAAAAACACCTAAAGAAAACAGAAATTGTTCAAAATCCTATTACTCAGAAATAACCACCACTCACTTTTCTGGTGAACATCTATCAGATCTCGCTCACACACACATGCTATAATTTAATGATCTCATCCCTTAAGCTGTTCTGTAAACTGCTTTTTCATGTAATCACCTCCTCTGGACATGTTTTCATGTCGATAAACATGGACTGACCTCACTAGACGCCCTCTTCTCCCTTCCTGAAGGTATCCCAGCTTTATTTGGATTGCAGCAGCCATCCCAGCCCCGCCAGCCTGGCCGGCTTCCTTCCCCAGACATCAATAATTGAACAAAAGCCTCCACAGACTCGGGGCTGGGCACTGCGGTGGCCGCCCGCAGCCCAGAGGCTGCTCTGCTCTCCTCAGCCACAACCTTCCTGCTGAGGCTCTGGAAGAAGCAGCTGCTGGGAAATCACACTGAAAGAAAGTGACAACAGAAATTTCTTTGGCTCCTTGGCTGGCTTGTCTTGTTCTTTCTTTACGGGATTCTTGTTTTTTCTCTAATTATCTAGCTTCAGAGCAAGGCTGTGGCTGAGAAAATGCCATGCTTCAGACAAATTGTCAACGGAGTTCAGGATCCTGGGCACAAAAGAAGACACTGAGGACAAATTGAATGTGCTCTGGGATCCATATACTCTTGCTGGGTGCCAGTTGTGGCTTCTCAGGCAACAGGGAGGGTGCCTAATTCAAATTCACAGGGATGGCGCTGGACGGGTGGGCCTGCCAGAGTGCTCATCCTGAGGGGCGCCTGGCCCCTCCTCAGTGGCTTAGCTTAAGAGAACAATCAGTGCTTCCAAACCAATGCCTCATCTTTGGATTTTTGTTTTTCCTCTAGCTGGAGACAGTGACTCTACAGCACAGTTTCTCAGCCTTGGCACGACTGACCTCTGGGCTGGATAGCGCTTTGTTGTGAAGGGCTGTGGGATGCATTATAGAATGTTTGGAAGCACCCCTGATCTCCACCCACTAGACACTGGTAGCCTCCCGCTCAGCTGTGACAACCAAAAGTATCTTCAGATATTGCCAGATGTTCCCAGGGGCAAACTATCCCTGACTGAGAACCACTGGAATAGAGCTAAAAGGGGGAGACCAACCTAGTCCTGGCACAGACCCTTTATGGTAGGGAAGTTATTTTTAACATTTTTGGTCCTTGGTTTTCTTTACAACAGGGAAAATAATACCACCTGCCACAAGGGGTTAGCAAGAGGATTAAATGCAGGAGAGAAATAGATTAGTTAGCAAAGGGCTTGGTGAATTATCCAATTTTATTTTTCATAGTAATTCTTTGCAGTAGATAATATCAATATTCCCTTCTTCAGAAGAGAACATTGTGACTGAGGGGCCTTGGCCAGCTGTTTTGATTAGCAAATGATGTGTGCCGCTACATCCTAGGGTATAGGAACAACCCAGCCACGTGGAGAGGTTGCTGGGGTACTGAGACCCCTGTTCCCTTGCACCAGGGGCAACGAGCAGAGTCTGGGCTGCCAGGACTCATGGACTTGTTGTCTGGTTCACTCCAATGTTCTTCAGAGATAACATCATTTTCTTGGTGACCAAGTTGTACAACAAAGCCCTTTTGTAACTCCAAGCCATCACACAAATGAAAGCTGATACTATTATACAGTACTTATCCCTGTGAGGATGTAAATGCCCAAGGGAGAGGGTAGGTAAATTTACTCTGACATTAATGACCTTTGAAGTCCCTTTCTCTGATTAAGCGCTTAGGGAGCCAGCATCTGATGGATGAAAATGCTGAGAGCTACGGTTGACGGTGAGACAAAGAAGAAAGGCTGAGAGTAGCTAGAGCTCAGGAGCTGGGGAGTGGATAGGCCCCAAGACAGCAAGCAATCCGGCAGACTGCACGGCTTCTTCTCTGAGGATGGCCCTTTCTTCTGCTGCTTCCTGAACTTCCAGAGTCAAGGTTATCATGGGTGAATGGGAGAGAAATAGTAAGGGAAAAGCGCACACACCAAAATGTAAATGATTGAAGCTAGGTGATGGGTGAGTGGGTGTTCATTGTAAAATTATTTTACTTTGCTGTATGTTTGAAATTTTTCATAGTATAAAATATTTAATCTCCAGAAGAATGAGAGATGAAGTAAACATGAGAAAATATCCTAAGGCAAGCGATCTTGGCTGCAGGCACAGGCAGGACTCAAGGCTTCCCTTTCTCACTCCGACCCATGGGAAGCCTCAGCCGGGCAGAGGCTACTGGGCTGCAGCACCGCCACTTGGGTGCCTTGTCTGTGATCCTGGGGCTTGGGGGTGGCCTGGAGAGAGGCGGAGGGGAGGACAGGCTCAAGATTCACTGGGTCACACTTCCAAAGGTTGCAATTCAATTTCTGTGCTCTCTCATGCTTCCTTCCCCCATCAAGCTTTCGTATGTGCAGAAGTCCACTGGAAGAAGCCACCTCGGACAGGTTCCCCTGCTATGGGCCTCTTTCTTCACCTCCTATTTCAGCTGTGACCTCACTGGGTCCAGACCCTCTGAAGCCCCAGCTTCTCGTGCTGATGGTGAGTCACCAGAAGAGCCAGTCTGTGGCAGTTTATTACAGCTCCTGCTGAATTCACTGGTTACTTGCTTGTCATAAAGTATTTACAGTTTTACCAGGAATCCACTAGCATATATTTCATCCCTTTTGAATTTTAAACTTGAAAACATATTAAATTTTTAAAAAGTTTTTGCAAAGGCAAAGCATTTCCCACAACTCCTTCATTCTAACCCATTATTTTCCTGTCAGAACTAGTTTTGGGTTGAGTTCACAGTCTTTGGACGGCAATGGGTTTTCAATCCCAGCTCTGCCTCTTGCTAGCTATATGACCACAGGCCAGTTTCACAACCTCTCCCAGCCTCACTTTTCTCACCTATAAGTTAATCTTAATATCATTTTGAAAATAAGAAAATAATATATGTAAAGGTCTTTGTGTGATGCCTGACTTAATTAATCATAGCTATTAATATTGTTATCATTATTATAGTTCCCTATTATCATTTAGCCCTTCTTTACAGATACCCAGATTTTTATATACTTGAAAGAGTAACTTATTTTCATATAGAATTTCTGACTAAATTTTTGACACCAGGAGGCACTGGCTGTCTGGCTACCGAGTACTCGGGTGGCATTATCAGTCTCTCAGGTATTTATTTGAATCAAACTCATAGAAGGCTGAAATATAAATCCAAATGTCAATTTGTCAATTTACTGAGAGAACTATAATTGCTTCAATTGTTAAAACAAACAAGCAAACAACAACAAAAAAAGGACAAAATACATAACAGGGTCTAAGGTCTTTCTTAATAAACAGAGGGCTTACTTGATTTATGTAGTGATGGGTTGGTTCAATGCAAGACAGGATGGTTATTTAAGAGAACACATTCCCTTTCCTACAACAAACACGCTGGAGGTTAAATGAACAATAAGATATTTATAAGCTTTTGTGGTCATCTCCTATTTTACAGAAGTTTACATTCCTGTGAGATTAAACAGGAAGTCTGAATTGAATAGTACCAGAAGTTTAAAAAAACTTGAATATCATAAGAAGCTTCTTGATACTTCTCAATGACATAATAAGATTTTTAAAATCTGTATTTATTTGTGTTACTTTTATCTATTATTAGGTTGGTAGCATAACCATGTGATTAAAAACTCAAAAAATATAAATGGTATAACAATGAAAATTCTTTCTACTATGTTCCACAATCATCAGCTTCCCCTTCCTTCAGGAAACCCACCATTGTTAGTTTCTTATCCCTTCTTTCAGAGGTATTTTATGCATACATGAACAAATAGGATATGTTATAGTTAAGCTCTCCTTTTCCCCACCTGTCTAGATTCTTTGGTCCCTGTGCTGAAGGCACAGAAACGTAAATGTTTGCCAGCTTCCTTTCTTACCTCCTGAGTGATGACTAGCCCAATGCTCTGAATTGTCAAAGTACTTATGTCAACAAGATTATTTCCTCTCAGACCTTCAGATGAAATACTTCTGTGCCTTTTGTAGTCTGTATTTTCATTTAATTTTAATGAAAGCTAAAACAAAGATTTTAAGTTTGTCATTTCTGTTTTCACACAGCAAACAGCACCACCAACAGCATTATTGGTAGGGTGCTAACCACCAGACACAAAATGCTGGGAAGTATGGCTCAGAAAGCTCCCCTGCATATGGTGAGGGACTTTCTCCCCGTAGTAGGACACCCAGGAATTTAAACATAATCTAAAGTTCCCCAGTGAGAAAACCACAAAGAAATAATAAATAAATATGACTAGAGAAAGATATCAATTTCTCTATGTAAAAAAAACAAAACCAAAACATGAATGAGATAAAAACGGGAAAGACAAACTATGAAAAATATTTTCAGAATATGTGGCAGAAATATGATTTATATCTTAAGCCTGTACAATGAACACTTGCACTTATAGCCTTGGTTGTCCATCATATTTTGAATAGCTTTTTTATAGTTGGGGAAATTTCCATGAGTTCAGCCTCCCCAGGGTTGAAGTCAAATCTCAAATTCCCAGGTTCCCTTGCAGCTAGACATCAGGCACAACAGGAGACTCTAATTTTAAAGAGAGCAAAGAGTGGAATCAGGCTTTCACAGAGCTTCCATTTTACTCATGCAAAGTCAAATTCCTAATACAGAAGGGACGGGATGAAGGTGAGCTGATTTTATAGTCTAATTCTTAGAGGGAAATGTTACCTACTGTTTTTTTTTTAAGGGTAGTTAAAAGCAAGTTGGCTTAGTTAATTCCAAGTATTTTTTTATTATTAATAGAAGTTATGAATATTTTGTTTAAATATATATTTTAATGATGGTATATCATAAACCCTGGTTACTTGTTGCAGGAACCACTTGAGATAAGATGGGGGTAGCAGATTTCTGAAGCTGGCCACATCTCGCAGCCCACATGCTGTTTTGCAAAGTGACCCTGCCATGTCCCCCATAAAGTAGAGGCTAATTTCTCTCACCTTGCATCTGAGCTGGCCTTATGAGTCACTGATAACCAGCAGAAAGCAGCAGAAGTGATACTGTATGACTGCTGAGGCTATCAGAAAACATCCCACACCTTCCACCTGGCTTTCTTGGGCATCTCTTTCTAGGGGAAGCCAGCCACCTTGATAAGAGCCCAACCACCTAGAGATGTCTATGCTAGAGAGGCCACATGTGGACACTTCAGTTGACAGTTGCTGAGGAGCCAAGTCTTCCAGCCATCCCCACTAAGACACACGTACGTTCACAGAACCCTGTGAAACTCTCCAGTCTAGCCCACCTGCCACTGAAGTTGTACCACAGTCAAGTAGCAGAACAATCACCCCACCAAGCCCTGCTGAAATTCTTTGCCCACAGAATCCATGAGATAGAATAAAATGATGAATGTTTTTATCCTCTAAGTTTTGAAATAGTTTGTTCCACAGCAATAGTAACTTGGACAAAGCTTTGGGGAGCATTATAATTTAACAAAACATTCACCTAGTGTCTTCTGTGTGTGAAGCACTGTACAAGATTCTGGAGATTATGGTAAAGCGTCAAAGAGATTGTTATTTCCAAGGAATTTATAGATCACCTAATGGAAGCTGACTTGCAAATAAATGTAAGTACAGTCAGTGTTCTTAGTACTGCCGGAGAAGCATGCGTGGCATAATGTAGGGGGGCATAGAGTAAGACTGGAAGATGGTCATGTCACTCGTGATTCCAAAGGTTTTACTATCTGCTTTTTCTCCTGCCCTTGGCTTCTGACTAATGTTGACCAGAAATAGAAATAGTAGACATCCTTGCCTCACTCCTAGCTTCAGGGTAAAAGTTTTAAGTAATGTATGAGATGGGGTTTTTTTGGTTTTGTTTTCTGTTTCTGTTTCATAAATACTATATCAGCTTAAGGAAATGCCCTTCTATTCCTCAATTATATGTTTAATTTTGAATGCCTGTAGAATTTTGTCAACTGCTTTTTTTCGTTGACATATGATTATTTTCCTTTATTTCTGTTAATGTAAAATATCATATTGATTGTTTTTCAGTATTAAACCACCTTTGCAACACTTGGATAAATCCAATTTGGTCATAATATATTATCCTTTTAATATATTGCTGGATTTGACTTGCTAAAACTTTAAGAGCTTTTACATTTATGCTCATGAGAGAGACTGGCCTGAATTTTCTTGTTTTATAATGTAATATTCTTGTCAGTTTTTAATTTCAAGACTTTGCTGGCATCTTTTTTTTTTTTAATATATGGAAGAGTTTGTGCAAGATTGGTGTAATTTCTTCCTTAAATGCCTGGAGAATTCACCTGTGAAGCCATCTGGCCTGGAGATTTTCTTGTGGGAAAGTTTCTAATTAGAAAATTAACTTCTTTGTTAGGAACAGGACTATTCAGATTTTTTATTTCCTCTTGCATAACATATGTTTTTCAAAGACTTCACCATTTAACTTAAAGTTACAAATTTGATGGCATAAATTGCTTATCCTATTATTGTCATTTTAATGTCTGTTGGATCTATAATGATCCCCTTTGCATTTCAGATTTTGGTAAATTGTCTTTTTCTTTTCTTGATTATATTGCTGAAGGTTTACAAAGAGTGAGAATTTGGTTTTCTTGATTTTCTCCCTTTTGCATTTATCTTCTATTTCATTTGTTTATTCTCAAAAGATTACTATTGTCTCCTGTTTTCTTTAGGTTTACTTTGTTGTATTTTATAATTTGAAGTTGACACTTAGATCATTCTTTTTTCTGCTTTTATTTACTTCTAATTTATGCAGTGGAGGCTTTAATATCTCAACTATAGCTGATCCAACAAGTTCTGATATCTCACATCCTCATTATCATTCATTTAAAAATATATTTTGATTTGAATTGAGTTTATTCTTTCAACTCATGGCTTATTTAGAAATACAATGCTTAATTTCCCAACATTTGGGTAATTTCTTTTCAAAAATGTTTTCTAGCTTAATTCTACTATGGTCAAAAGAAATTATAATGAATAAATAAAATTCTTTGGAATTCATTGAAATTTGTTTTATAGCCCTGCATATGGTCAATTTTGGTAAATGTTTCATATGCATTTGAAAATGATGTGATGTATATATTACCCTTGTTGTCACAGCATTTTATATATGTCAATTAGGTTAATTGGTTTACTTTGTTGATCAGATTTTCTATGTCCTTATTGATTTTTGTTTAATATGCCTTTTCTATCAGTTCCTGAGAGTAGTATTTTAAAGCAGCTCCCCCGATCCCATTCCTGTGATTATAGATTTGCCTATTTCTCCTTTTAGGTCTATTTTGCTTTATAAGCTTTGAAACTATGCTAATAATGCATATAAATTTGTAATAGTGATATCATCTTGAAGATTGACCTATTCTTATGAAATATTCTCTTTTTCTATGGTAATGCTTCATGACTAAAAATCTATATGTTTTGTGATTTAGTATGACTAAAGTAGGTTTCAGTTGGTGTCTGCATGGCATATACATACATATAGACATATATCGGCATGGAATATATATATATATATATATATATATTCCCAACAATTTTTCTTTCATACAATTGCCATCTTATATGAAGTACTATTAGGTCCCTTTTTAATAGCATAGAATCTATGCTTTCATTGCCCCCTTCAGAATTCTCAGATAGAACTCTTGTTAGCAATCATGTTCATAGAGTACTGCTTTTAAGCACAGTACACCTAATTCATATGGTTGGCCATAATTAATGGCTAGAGGTATTAATTTTCTGAAAGCAGACTAATGAACATAATTGGGCACTAAATTTTCAACTCTGAGTTCATGTTGTCTATTTCCTTTCTATAGTAGCTGTCTTCCAGATTGTGGTTTTGAAATGCAAGAAGTAGGAAGAATGCTTTTTTATTTCATTTATCTTCCTCCCTCCCTCCCTCTCTTCCTTTCTTACCATCCTTCCCCTCTTTCCTCTTTTCTCCTTTTCTTTCTATCTTTTTTCTTCCTTCATTTTAATTTTCTTTCTTTCTTTTTCATCTTATTCGATATGCATTTTTTTTTATCCTTTACTTTCTGTCTTTCTATGTTTTGTATTCAAGGTTTGTCTCTTGAAAGTAGCATATGGTTGCTCCCTCTGTCATTTAACAATATTTATCTTTAAATTGAAGTATTTCATTATTTAATTACTTAATATTACTGATATATTTGGGTTTATAGTTACTATCTTACTCTAATATAAATGAGTTCTTTCAGCATTTCCCAGCCAATGCTAGAACTTCAGCACACTTTAATTCAGTTTATTTTTTCTTTGCAATTTTTGTCATATATTTTAAATACAAGTGTATTTTAAACTCCACAAAACATTATTATTGTCTTAAAGCAGGCAACATTTAATCTTAAGTACATATTTACTTTTTACATTTTTATTCCTTTCTGCATTTCTATGTTTCAATAAAGGGTTAATGATTTCTGAAGAACTCCCTTTAGCATTCTTTTGTAAAGTGTGTCTGCAGGTGAATTATCTTAATTTTTGTTTGTGTGAAAATATCTTTATTTGCTCTTGATATTACCTTTTTATTGATGCATAATATACATATAACAAATTGTACAAATTTTAACTGGGAAACTTAATGCAATTTTATACATAAGTAAACCCCTATAACCATAACCAAGATTAAAATATGGAACCTATATTAAAATACAGAACTTTTTAAGGAATTTTTCACTAGATCAGAAGATCTGATGCAAGACATAATTCTATTGTCTTCTGATACTCACTGTTTCTGTGGAGAAATCATCTGTCAGGCTTATTGTTGCTCCTTTGAGAATAATGTATCTTTTCTCACTGGTTTCTTTTTAGATTCTCTTTTTCATTGGTTTACAGCAGTTTTACATTCACATGCTTAGGTGTGATTTTTTTTTTCTTTTTGCATTTATCCTTCTTGGAATTTGTAGTTTCTTGAATTTGTGGCTTCATATCTTATAAATTTTGGAAAATCTCAGCCATTATCTATTCAAAGATTCTCAATCTCTTCTCCCCTTCATGGACTCAAATTTCATGCGTTAAAACTTTTACCATCTGTCATGTTTCCTAAGACCTTTTCTTCATTTCCCACCCATTTTGCTCTCTTTGGTTCAGTCTGAATATTTCCTATTGATCTAGATTCCAAGTCACTCAAGTTTTATTTCTGTGTAATCTACTGTTAAAACCCATTCATTCAGTTTTTGAGTTATTGAATTTATCAGCAATAGAAAAGCCATTTTATTTTTAAAATAGCACCCAATTATAAATGAAATTCTCCATATTGTCAGTAATTTCTTGGACCATAATAATTAGCAGTTTAAAAGTCTGTGCCTGATAACTCTACTCTCTGTATTACCTGTGCATGTTTTTATCCTCTGCTTTTTTCTTTGTTTTATTTCTTATTAATTTTGAATGCTAGAAACTGTATAAGAAAGACTGTGAGGCACTAGATGATGTTATCTTTCTCTAGAGGAGATTTACTCTGTGCTCCTGCAGGCAGGTGTATTGAGGCAGATAGTCTCAATCTAATCAGGGATTGAGCCCACTTGAAGTGGGGGATACACCTTTTGTGAGGCTTAGTTGCAGAATTTGTATGGCTTGGTCTACCTCTGATTTTTCCCAACCTCTAAAGTGGAGTGACAATTACGGACTAGAGTATTTACCATGGCCCTTTTCTTGGCAGATTATAAAATCCAATTTGACCTCTTCAGTATTATGAAACTGTCAAAGTTATTCTTGGATATCTAGGCATATTCTCCTCTTTTCTTAGTGTCTTACTTGATTCAGCTTAAAAGCAAATTCCTTGAGGCAAAACTGGAGTAGAGCATTGGTCTTAGTTCTTGCACCTCTTTTCTCTTTGGGGTTTGGCCTCTCAAGTTATGGAAGCCATAGAACATTCAAACCCAGCTTTTGCCTCTGCGGTCTCATGAGATTGCTAAAAGCTCTATTGTCTTCTCTCTCTTATCACCGGTCTTCCACCCATCTTCTCAGTCTCTCATAAAACTCATTAGTATTTGGTAAGTGCTCTAGAGGAGAAAGTCATGATCCAATTGTTAGGCTCAAATTGTAGTATCTCCTTCTCTCTAGTATCTTGCTCCCTCACTTCCTCTGTATCTCTTGTGCTTCCTGCAGACTTCTTTTTTTTTTTTGCTTTTATTTGTTGTTGTTTTGTCTAGCTTTTCTGCTTTGTTAGTTCTTTAGTTTGTTTTACCTAGCTTTTCAACTTATCGGGTTGTTCTGCTGCAATGTACTCCATCATAGCCACAGTTAACTTAATTTTAAATATAGAATAATCCCACATAGAGGACTTACACATTTTTCTCCTAAGGTCATATATTAATTCTGTCTTAAAACAAAACCTAATACACATATAAAAATCTTAGACTCTAAAGTTACCACAACAAACTGGAATGTAATCAAAGAAACTCAAAAAAGTAGGCTCTATAAATAGAAACCAGTATGGGAACTCTTTTGATGCTATAGTTCCAAAAATGGTTCTAATGATTTTATTACAAATCTTAAAAATCCATAAAAAGTAGATTTTGACCAATGTAAATTAAACTTCTTTACCAATGTAAAATTACTTTACAGAGCAATAAGTGAAAGAAAGAGAGTTAGCACAGTGCCTGAGACATGTGTGCCTGAAAATATTAACGAAATAAATAAAAGAAAATGGGTTGAAGTTGACAGGGTTGTAAAGGGGATTCTCATACTGAATTTGAAATGTAACGCTTGATTTCTGACAAAATAAAAATATTGATAATGACTGTGAAGATGATTCTTTTGAGTGAAGGGACAAGCTACTTTGATCTTACATGCAATGAATCATTTATAGAATGATGGTCGTATTACTCTCCTCAGGAGGTCATGAAACCAAAATTTCTTTCCCCCAGACAAAAGAAAAATGGCAATATAGCAACCAGATGGTAAGGAAACAGGTTTAACAAGTTTCAGGTTAGCATTTAAATAACTTAGATTATAGGTTCAGCTGCTTTGACAGACCTAAAATAACATGCTTTTAATTATAGAGATCAGGAGTCAGTAAACTATGGCCTTGGGGCCAAATCTGGCCCTCTGTCTGTTTTTGTAAATAAAGTTTTATTTGAACGTAACTGCACCTACTCATTTATAAATTGTCTATGGCTGCTTTTGTGCTATAATAACGAGTTAGTAATTGTGACATAGATTATATTGCAGGCAAAGCCTGAGATATTTACCATCCAATCCTTATCAGAAAAAAATTTCCAACTCCTGGTGTAACTATTTCTCTTCTATGTGAATATATGAGCAGTTATGATGGCTCTGCTATGTGAATTCTTCAGAGGCCCAGGATATCACTTGACCTTCCCAAAGGTGTTGATCCTGTCCACATAGCACAAAATAGCTCATCATTAGGTCTGCATTACAGCCACTAGGGAAGAGATCATGTAAGTTCTAGTCAATCCGCACTGCCAGCATAAGAAGTCAATTATTATACAATAGTACTCTATTTCCAAAAAAGGGTTACGCTATGTTCAGAATATCCTGTTGTTGCTTTTCTAAGGTAGCAAAGAAACATATTTTAGGAATATTTCTGTTTTAAATTCTCAGTATTTGTAGGGAAAACTTTAGTTGTCTTGTGTATCTCTCCTCCCAAGTATGATGGATAAATGAGATATTGCTATATAAGAACTGTTTGGTGGAGTGGGAAAAGGATGTTATTTGGAGTCAGAGGTTGGATTGAATCTCAACTCTGTCCTTAACTTGGGAAAATTCTTTAATCCTCTGAACCTCAGTTTCTTCATCTCTAAAAATAGGCTGCTGAATGAGTAGTTATGAAAAATAAATTAGATGTATATACTGTGCTGACAGCTAGTAGGTGCTCCATAATTGTTGACTTCTCTTCATTTCCATAGGTTTTCCAGTTGTGTCAATGGAACTTGACACTTGGAAGTATTAAGCACACTGGAACCTCAGTGGTTCCCTTCCATAGAAATGTACCAGGCCCTACAACTTTGTGTAGTAAAGGCCCATTTATATGTAAATAATTTGTGAATAGGCAGCACATCTTTTTCAGGAAGCCTATGACTATTCTTGTGTAGTGGGGGCATTTGTATTGAAGAACATATTTGTATACTGTGCTTCTGAAGCCTGTAATTAATGCCTTAAACTATAGTATATAATTTAGTGTGACAGACTTTTGTGTTAAGAAGTTACTCAATAATTCATTTCCTAGTCCTCTCACTGTAAATCATGACAAACGAATGTGGTTTTAATGAGGCTGTAATATGCATCTGAAGGGAATTCTGCAGTGCTGTAACAATTAGTGTACCATGGATTTAAGACATAATTGCCTCAAGAATGAGTGCAGTTCAATAGCAAAGGAGATGACATTCTCTGGGCCAGTGATGGTAAATGCCCCCAAATACTTTCTACATAGTTGCTGCGGGATATGGAGATGAACACTTAAAGCAGAAATCTGAGATGCTGGTTTATGAGGTGAAATGACGTTTTTCCATCCCTGAAAACTACTGTCGACTGAAGAAGAAACAAAACAAAGAGATATATTGAGGCTTTCAGGACTAATTGCCTTAAAAAGAGCAACTAACCCATTCCAGGTGCTTGATAATATTCCTCTGTTCTTTAAATTCCTTTGTTCACTTTAATGGGACAATTCTGTTTTTGATGTCCATTGTTCCTTAACAAGATACCTAATCGGTTTTTTGAAAGGAGGTACAGAATTACTCCTAAACAGACAAAGAAATGCAGAAGGCTTGTTTCTTCCTGAAACCACCTGAGATCTGCTGTGTATATTACTACTTAGACTTATTCTTCTGTGATAGGTGTTTTTCCAAAATACACAAAATAAATTTTAACAACAAGGAAGATAAATGACCACCAGTACTGATTCAATTCAATAAACATTATTTAAGTACCAACACAGTCAATACAAAACAAGAGGCAATGCATTATGAGAACATAAAGATGAATGAATGTTTCTAGAATCTCATAGTATAACAGAAAAGACAAATGTATACATAAATAGTAGTTATATATGGGATTGTATGAAAACTGCTACTATAGAGTATTATTAAAGAAATACCATAAATTTTATTTGAATTGTATTTGTATGATTTACAAAAGGCTTTCATATACATTATTGTTCATTTGGATCCCACAAAAATTCCATAAAGTATATGAAAACTATCCCAATTTTACAATGAAGAAAGTGTGGTTCAGAGTTATTGACTAGCCCATGCTCGTATGGCAAATAGGAAGGGGAGTCAGGCTCCAATTTCTTTGCTTGACTGGCATTATTATTCTGCTTTTCAAATATAATATGAATGGATAGGGCACTAATGAGTTCTCTTTAAATAATAGCAAGTCCAATCACGTGCATTTATTCTGTCAGGGAAGGCTGACCTGCCCATGTCCTATCTGAATCCATCTCTGGCTTCCCAAGCCCTGCATGAAGTCCAAACTACTGGGCCTGGTGTAGGACACCCTTCACCATAGGGAGACTTCAGCTCATTGCTTGCCACCCTTGGCTTTAAACTCCAGCAACACTATGGCATTTGTAGTTCCTCAGGCACTCATGTGGCTCCTCACCTTTTCCCAAGCTGTCTCCTCTACCGAGAATGGGCTTTCTCCTCACTTGACAACTTCCAATCATCTTTAAGACTTGGCTGTCCCACTTCTTATTGAAAGCTTTCCAAACTCTATCCATATCAGTTAGGTTTTCATCCTTCATGTTCCTGTGATATTCTTAATTGCATTTTCTTCATTTTATTAGCATTATGTTCATGAGCCTGTCTCCTCTATGGAACTGTGAGTCCAAAGAGAGGAACTAGTCTTATTCTTCTCTGGTGCTTGACACATAGAAAGTGTTTAATAAGTGGGGCTCTGTGAATGACTGATTCATTAAAAACATAACTGCCCCTGCCAGGAGGCTCAGCATGGACCACCAAAGGCTACAATGGTCAACTACTGTAGGTGCCTTCTCTTACATTCTATAGGATGTAGTTAGTGGTGAGTGGAGAAGCCGGTCCTTTGTCTGTATTGGCTTGTCCACTGTGCTGCTTAGCCTAGACTACAGGCTGTACTATAGAATACAGTAAAATTTTCTTACTGAAGAGAAGACGACTAAGTAGAGACAGCCTGAAATGTTGCAATAAGTGAATTATTTTATTCATTAAAAAGTGTTTATTTTTAATTTATTAAAAGGGAATTCATTATTTACTAAAAGAGAAAAACTTTTTAGAGGAGAACTATAATATTTTAATAAAGCTTAACTCAAATATTCCTCAAAGCAGATTCTTATAGGTAGATGGAACTCAAAAGATTTTTGAGGTCAGGCCTAGTTTGTGATCAACTGATACACGCACAGCTGAACTTCACTACTAGCGCAAATCAGAGTGAGAGAGTGACCCCTGCTGCGATATCTCTCTGGCTATGCTTCAACTCCTCTAAATGGTCAGTTAGTACTTTCTATTCCTTCTGTTGCTTCTGCTTCATTGAGAGAAGGCATGTCATACTGACAGCACCTGAAACCCTGACCTTCCTGACTGGGGAAGGGCACCCAGCCATCCCAGCTAGCTCATCGTCAGGTGACCCAAAGAAAACCCCCGGGTCACCTGGATGATCATCTTGTCTCTTCACAAACTTACCATGACCAAAACAAAACTCCTGAATTTTCCCCCAACTCCAGACCTGTTCCACCCACAATTGTCCCTATCTCAGTAAACACTAATTCTAGTTTATTAGTTGTTTGGGCCCCAAACCTTGGAAACATTCTTGACCTCTCTAGTTTTCTTGCACCCTATAACCAAACCATCAGCAAATCCTGTAAATTCTTCATTCAGTTACTTGATTAATCTCCTCAGCTCCCTGTTACTACCCAAGTCCGAGCACCTCCAAGCTGCCCTCAGAGTTTTGCACTGGTCTCCTAACTCATGTCATAGCCTCCCCCTTTGCCTCTATTCACCACCCACTATTTGGTCCTCCAAAACATCCCCACCAGGCCCAAAACACTCCAGAGCTTTTCAATTTATTCAGTTAAAACCAAAGGCTTTATAGGGCTTTGCACGACCGGGCCCCATTAACTCCTGTCACTTCCCCACCCTGTTGGTCGTGCTCCAGCCATACTGGCCTTGTCACTGTTCTCGAAGTAGGCACTGGCCCCCGGGCCTTTGGTAGCACTTGCTCTGCTCTGAGCCAAGAAGGCTCTTTCTGTAGATGAATGCTTGGTTCATCCCCTTATTTCACTCAGGTTTCTACTCAAGTGTCTCTGCTAAGAGAGACCTTCCCTGTGCACACTCTACTAAATTCTAACCCTTTTTCCCTGCTCTCTAGCATTGTTATCCCATTGTATTTTTCTCCACAACACTTATTACCACCAGACCTATTATATACACAGTATATATGTGTTGTTGCATTCATTATGTCTTTCACCTCCTAAAGTTAACGTTTGTATGTATGGAGGCTTTGCCATTTTACACTGAAGTATCTCCAGGGACTAGACTGGTGTCTGGTACCTGGTAGGCACTCAGTACATGTGCATTGATTGACTGACTGAATGAATGGGTGAATAAATGAGTCATCTCACTTATCACACTGTAAAATTGAAAAGATTAATAACATTTAGTGGTGATGAGGATATGTACAATAGCATTATACTCTGTTGGTAGAAGAATAAATAGAGATGATCATTTTAGAGGGCTATTTGCCATTTAGAAATATCCATCAAAATAAAAGACAAATAATCCTTTTGTTCCAGCAACTCAATTTCTAGGAATTTTCCCTATAACAATATTGGTTCACAAAGATATATGGCCAACCGAAGGTTTCTTTTTAAGAATAAAATAAATCAAAGCAACCTTAATGCCCATCAAAAAGGAATTGCTTAAATAGGTGCTTGTGCCTTAGAAAACAGCTTTGAGGCAAACAAGGCAGATCCATGTTAACGCCTCCTGGGGTGTGTTGCTGCAGGTGGAAAAGTAGGTTACACAACTGTGTGAATAGAATGATCATTCCTATTTTTCCAAAGAAGTCATGATGTAGCTTACATGCACACATGCATACGTGCACTGGACGGCTCCTGGTAGCAGGCCATCAAATTGCAGTGTGATCATCTCTGAGGGGGAAAGAGGAAGGTGACTTTGCCTCTTTATTTAAGCACTTCTGTGCTACTTGAGTTTTCTCATCATAAACTACTTTATTTAAAAATTATTTTTAAATTGCACATTTCTCAGAAAGCTTAAAAGAGCAATGAAGATTGACTCTGCACTTTACTAGCAATGTGACCTTCAGCAATCAATTTAATCTCTCCAGAAATCAAAACCATTACTTGACAAGGACACAGGGAGCATACGTTTCCCACCCAGCTGTACAGTGGGGATTACCTTCTTGGACACTGCAACACACTAAGGAGCAGTAGATAACAAAATAGATGGGATTTAAGGAGGAGATTAGGATAATGCTATTTCATGTCATTTAATATTGACATTAATAGGCTCCATAAAGCTTCTTCTCTTTTTACCCAGGATGTGAACCAGTCAGCCTTAAGATTGCAGCAGTTAATTTTATCCATCTAGGCTTCCCAATCAATGCTTTTACTTGGAAGATATTTATGTTTAGGTTGCTGAAAGCTTTCCTCACAGTCAGGTCCCTCGGGCATTCTAATACCACTTTCTAGAGTTAAGTGCTGAGACCTTGGACCCTTGATGTGAGAAACAATAGATAATAATGACTGCAGCCCTTGGCAAATAGAAAGCTCTGTGCAAGGTTGTAGAAGGAATGCTCAAGTGTGCAGAATGAACAAGAGAAAACACAGAATGTAATGCTCCCAGCTTTTGAGGCTAGCAATTAGAAGTGAAAACAGCAGCTATAATTTTGAATGTTGGACTGTCCTTCTCCAAGCATTTCACGTACCAATTGCCATTGCTCATTAGTGTACATTTCCTTTTCTTTTCAGTTTCTGTTCCCCTATTCCTCCTTCCTCACCAACCTAAGACTCTGTTTACCCCCCAAAACACTGGGGTTAACTTAGCTGTCTGTCTCCAGGCCCTCACTTATGTCCATTTTCCATCCAAACCAGAATATTCAGCTTTCCATAACATTAATTTTAAGGTGTCCATCCTTTGCTTAAACACTTCTTAACATGCCCAGGATGAAGTCATCCTTAAACTGGTACTCAAGGACCCCTCTGTAACCCGACTCCCTTACTTTGCTCAGAAAGCCTAGATGATGTGCTGTTAAGAGACTTGGGTTCAGGTTAAAGCCAATTAGCTTGTTTGGATCTCTTGACCACTATGGCTTCAGTTTTCCCATTTGTAAAATGGAATTAATAATAATACCTATCTCTCAAGATTGTTGTGAGGAACAAATAATGTTTGTGAAAGCAGTGTGTAAGCAGTAAACACTCTAAGATCTAATAACCACACTAACAGTTAACCAGTACTTGTATGCAATGCCAGGTCATATACTTACTTCAACCTCCCAGCACCTAGAAAGCCTTTTTACTATTTCCGTTTTACCACTGGGATGACTGAGGCGCACCTGGAGTAAGTGATGAATCCTCGTCCAACAGCCGTGGCAGAGCCGGCAGGCCCGCGCAGGCAGAGCGGCCCCACAGCCCGTCTTTAGCCACCCCCACAGCTCTGCCAACGGATGGGACAGCCAGGTCCTAACAGAGGCATCCATTCGGGCGTCCATGACAGCGCTCTCCCTTCTCGATGTTGCAGAGCACGCCACGTTCACCCCTTCCTCCTGCCCATGTGACCTTGCCTTCCTTCCTTCCCACACTGGTCAAATCCTTCACCGCACCGTTCAAATCTCACTCCCTTAAGAAATCTGCCTTGACCACAGGTCCCATTAAAACCTCTGTTCATCTTCCGCCAGTAGCACTCCCCCAGCCCTTCACCACACCTACCGTGTATTTGCATTCTCCATGGGTTCCTGCTGCCAGAAGGAGCTCAGTCATCTGTTTTCCCATTCAGCACAATAGAAGGTGCTCCCTGAATATATTTATATTATATATTATTACATAATTTGGTTTTCTTCTAACTTATCCATTTACATGGATCAGTTGGAGCAATTGCTAAAAATACATATTTCTGTGCCCTATGCTGGATCTGCCAAATCAGCAACTCTGGAGGTGGGGGGAACACAGGGAATCGCAGAGTTTAATAAGCTCCTCAGGTGATTGTTAGGATCAGGTAAGGCTGGGAAGCCCTGGTCTAATTGAATAACTAATGACCATTTAGGGGGGCACAGCTGAATCTCCTGGGAAGCTTCTCAAAGCTTTTCATCTCCACCCGTCTCAGAGATTCTGATTCATGAAATCTAAGATATGTTTTGAAAAAGCTTCTTGAAAAAGCTTGCCTACCTCTGCCAGTTAAAAGCCCATTTCTAATCACTTCATGTATATGCACTGTGATCTGCAGCCACTTCCCCCACCACAAAAGAGACTAAAATACTGATGGTAAACATCACATCCTATAATTTCGAATCCAACACAATGCCAAGGACATGATGGTGATTAACAGGAAACTATTTAATTAAAAGTTCTATTCCATTCCCTTATCCATATCCCATTTCCCACCTAACTAGTTTTGATGCTACCCTGTGTCCAAACCTACTGTTAGTTTGATTTGCTTTTGTCTTATTTTATCTACTTAGTTATCTCCCTATGTGGGCATCCGTGGTGACTTCAAAGTATCTCCTCATTGGAATCCTACATTGCTTCAATCTGTACATTCTGACTTATTCAGGCCATTTATGTAAACCCTATATTTGAAGCATGCCTGGGTTGCCAATAACCTCTGTCCTGGCCTTGGTAATTACATATAATCAACAAGATCAATTCTACTGTGAATCATGGATCTCCCTGTAATTTGACTGACTGAATACAAGAGATTGTTCACCCAGAAAATATCTCCCACTAACCCTACCCAGGTGCCCAGAATTTCTAATATGACAGCTATACATCCTCTTACCTTCAGAACAATGCAGACATATTAACATCCATAAACACTGTGAGCTTATCCAGTTAGCTCATAAGAAGGCCATGAGAGTAGAGCACTTTGGTGGATGGGAGAACAGATTGTTCTGTCTAGCACTCGAGGGCAGGGTCTCCTATAAGTCACTCTGAGATCCAAGTATTTGTGACCCAAGATCAGTGTAGAAAAGGGAAGAGATATTTGATGAAGCTGGAAAAATGAGGCCCAAAATGTAACTCCTCACAGAACACTCTTAATGAGAAAATAGGGATGAAACAGAACATTTTCTGATCATTAGACTCATACAATTTTTTACTTCACATCCTCCTTCAACCTGCTGATTTTACTGTGCTGGTACTTGTTACTCATTTGATTTTTTTTTCATCCTCTCATTTGCCCTCTTGGGCCTGCTTTTATTCCTCTAAACATGCTCTTTTCCCTCAGGCCTTGATTTTCCTTCCTCCAACTCTCCTTGTCTGTGAGATGTGCTGGTAAAGAAGAAAAAGAGAAAGAAGACAAAAAGACTTCAACTTAGAATTCATCATTTGCTACTCTGTAGTTGATTTGTGTGTGTGAGAGAGAGATACTAATTGATTCTGCATTTTCTTTAAAGAGAATTGGGACCTCACTGTATTCTGTAACTATATATGAGGTTTGTATTTGTTTCTGTGCTTTCGCTTTTTTCTTCTTTTCCCCCCTTTTCCTTCAGTTGCTTTGGACTGTGATAAAGGCTAAACAATCTACCATTGTATACAATTTGCACACAAGCTGCCAAGCCGGCTGCCAGGTTTAGTCCTGATGTGATCAAGAATGGTTGAGTTACAAAGCCACTGAAAAAACCAGTTTTCTGCAGGAAATAGAAATTTATTAAACTCAGGCCTCCTCAGATGCCCTGGCTGTTAGGCTGGCGGCCTGCCAATCAGCCGGACGGCCGGGCAGAGAAGGAGGCAGATGTGATCTTCCAGGCCTGATTCAGACCAGGCTGCGGGACACTGCCAGGGCTGGGAAGGCAGCTGTCAGACAAATAAAAAAATCTCTGTGGGACTCCTCCTAGGACACCAGAATTATGGTTTCCTTCTGCCTTTAATTCCCGGCTTTTTAGGGTGTGCTATTTGTGCATTCTGGTCAATTGTGGGCTCCCAAACTCCCAAACTATATTTCAATTTATCTCTGCCCACTTGTAGCCTTTCCCCAGCAGAAAAAAAAAAGTTAAGATCTTTATGGAGTCCTGGGTTTCTAATATCAACAGAGTTCCTTAACTTCTGAGCCTCAGTTTCCTCACCTCTATCGCGGGAAAAATACCTACCCATGATTGTGACCATACATGGGATAATGATCAGTAACTGGGAAGGACAGCTACTGCTCTCTCCTCCCAGCCCAGCATGGGGCACCCAGAATGACTGGCCCTCCCTTGTTACCCACTGGGTTTGGCCACAGCTTCAGCTCAGGGCCTAAGGGTCGGAGGAGGCACTCACCTGATTCTGACCATGCAATATTGGCCAACATTTACTGAGGGTTTACTAGGACCAGCAATTGTTCTGCCTATTTAAAAAATATTAACTCACTTAATCCTCACAAACCCCCTCTGAGGTGGTTAGTGCTCCTATCTTCACCTCACAGATTAGGAAACCCGGGCCACAGAGAGGTTTGGTGGTGGTCAGATGTGAGGCCAGGAACCTCAGGGCAAAACTACAGAACCTCTGCTCTTGCTGAAGGAAGAAAGTTTCAAGTATATACTTTTCAAACATTGGCATCTAATGTGGTGCTTGGACTTTGGGAATCAGATGAAAGATACTAAGGAACAGTACGTGTGAGTTCAGAGGTGGGGTGGGGAGCAAGTGCAGCTACCGTCAGCCCCACCCAGGATGAAGTGTCTCAACAGTGATTAGGGTGAAATCTAGAGGCCTGAGTCCACCACATTTCCGCATACCCTGGGTTTTCCCTTTGCCCCTGAGCTCTCTGCCTTGTTCTGCCTCTTCTTTAGTTTTCTGAACAGCCTTTGGGTCTAATTCTGTTGCTTTCTCTTTTTGCCATTTTCAGACACAATAACTATCGTTACCATTTACCTTTTATTGCTTAATACCAACAATAGCCCTGTAAAAAAATGCACTATTATTTTCTCCACTTTATGATGTGTGGTAGGACTCGAGGAGAATAAATAATTTTCCTAAGGTCACATCTCCTAGCTCAGAGGTGGTGAGGCACAGGTTTGAATTGAGTCTGACTCACTCCAGAACCCAGCTTTATCCATCTACCATCAGAATAAAATGGATGTTAAGTTTGACCCTGGACAGAAAAATAAGCCAGTCTGTAGGGATGATTAGCAACATCCCCTCCCATCTTGAATTCCTTAATCCCCACTCTCTGTCAATGGCCCCACTGTCCCTCAGGCCAACCAGAAATCTTGATCCCTCTATCAAGTCTAATTCATCACCACATCTTGTTGATTCAGCCTCCTGTGCAACCCTTGAATCCATCCACTGCTCTGCCTTCTTTCTGCTGCACCCTTGTCAGGACATGTCCCTAGGACACTTCTCACCTGGGCTGCTGTCTCATGCATGACCTGGCCCCTGCCTCTTTCTCTTGCCTCTTTTTCCCACCTCCTACTCAACTCTACAAAACAATTATATTAAAGGTCTTCTCAGGTGTTATGCCCCGTTCGTTACCTTGTCTCATGCAGGTCACTGGACAAACTGTTCTCTCTGCCCAAGCACTTTTCCACAATGTTTCTCATTGCCTGGCTAACTCTGCTTATTCTTCAGGGCACAGCTTAGATGCTACTTCCTCTGGGAAGTTTTTTCTGAGGCCCTAAGTCTTGGCTAAAGGTTGTAACACCCAGCACAGTTTGACCTTCATCCATCATACCACTTCTATTTATTCATTTATATGCTCCTTTCAATTATAAGCTCACTGAGGGCAGGTGTCCCCAGCATTTAACTCAATAAATATTTGTTAAGTGAATGAATATGTACATGTATTAGGGTTCTCTAAGGAAACGGAACCAATGGTATATACATATATAGAAAGAGATTTATTATAAGGAATTGGTTCATATGATTATGGAGGCTGGCATGTCTCAAGATCTGCAGGGTGAGTCAGCTTGCTGCAGGCCCAGGAAGAGCTGATGTTTTAATTCAAGTTCAAAGGGAGCAATAAGTCTCTTATTCAGGAGAGGGCCAGGCCTTTTGATCTAGTTAGGACTTCAACTGATAGGGAAAGGCCCTCCCACATTAGGGCAATTTACTCAGTCTACCAGTTTAAACATTAATCTGATCCAAAACACCCTCACAGAAACACCCAGAATGCTTGACCAAATATCTGGGTATCCTTTGACCTAGTCAAGTTGACACATAAAATAAACCACAATACATGAATGAGTGAATCAATAAATAAACAAAATAAGCAAATGTCCCCACTCTTCTCCATGGTACCCAGGTAAGTGTATACAACTCCTTCTTCCTCCCCCTTCAGAGTCACTGCCACTGGTCAGCAGTGTGGAAAGTAAGACCTGGACTTTTAGTTCCTGAAGAATAAAAAGGGAGTGTCTGCTCTTCTGGTTGTTCTCTGCTGTCACTGCCATGTTCTCTCATTTGCAAACACATTTATTCAAACTCCAAGAAAGTCTGAGGTGGGCAACATCCACCCTGCTACACTTCCTCTTATTAAATAACAACAGAAGTGGTTAAATAGCAACAAAAAAAGAATGGAAATACCTCTGCACACCAATGGGAATACCAGAATGATTTTGTCCCCACTATAAAGCCCCCCTGCTACCTGCCTTCTTCTGGCCTTCTGGCCACATACTTACATTGTCAAGGGACTTTAAACCAGCCTTCAAATATTTATTGTTTACTATATGTCAGACATTGTTCAAGGCATAAGCAATAAAACAATGAAGGAAATGGACAAAATCCAAGTCTTTATGGAACATAAAGGGAAGGTAAATCTCTAGAGTTGGTTATTCTGATTGATTTTTTTTAACTCCCTTTACTTATAACATGGAAGTGCTTAATTATTACCAAATAAGCAAAAAACTGCTCTTGGCATGAAAACTTGGGGCAAGCTGCTTCCAATTATCTAGCACAGGCCAATCCTTTCATACTATATATGCTTTGGTTATCTCCCACACTATCTGTGTTACCTAGTACAATGCCTGGAATATGAATAAACAAACACAGACATTTTTGTAATAGTGAAGAGAGGTTTGAATTGATTCCTCTACCCTTTCTGTACATCACAAAAATGACTACAATTCTTCACTCCTCCCTGTATTCATGCCCTCTGTAAGGTGGCTTCACAGCCTTCCCACTAAGAGATGGAATCAGTTTGCCCTCTCTTAAAATCTGGACAGAACTTGTGACCTGTGTTGGCTAATAGAATTTCACGGGGTAATGGTGTGCCAGTTCAGAACCCAGGCCTCAGGAGACCTTGAACACTTTCTCTCTCTCTCTGGAAGCCTGTCCCGCTGCCATGTAGACAAGCTGTGCTCGTCAGCTAAAGGATGAAAGACCAGAGAGAACGAAGACAAGCTGTCCCAGCTGGGGCCTTGGAGATCACACAGATCTCAGTTAAGCTGGATGCTGACTGCAGGCACAGATGGGTGAGCCCCACTGCTACTGGAAGAACGGAAAAGTGAAGCCCAACCCGAATCGCTGCTGTGAAGGATTGTGAGCTAAATAATGGCTGTCAGTTTGCACCACAGAGTGTTAAGGTAGTTTGTTACACAAAGGCTGAGTGATATGCTATTTGGTGCCTTCCTTTTGTGAGCAACAAATCAACAAACATACTCTCGCAGATGTTAGGATAGATACAGGGGGGATACCATCCGTATGCAACATAACCCTAGCCCACAGCAAGACTGGATTTATGACTGGACATTTGAATGAACTGAACGAACAGATTTTGGCAAAATCATGAACTGGCATTTTGAAGTACAGAAATACATGTTTCTCTTTAAATTCACATACCTTCCCTAAAATTGGAAGACAAATTACATTTGGAAAACTGTATCTATTTGGATCTAAATTTCCCAGGCTTCTTAGTGAAATTCAGGCTTTTTTTTTTTTTTCCATTTTCACATCTTTTACGTTAGTAGCAATTTCTTGTATGTTATGTATTTATCTTTGCCTGAGTGAGATACCTTTTAGATGCCCTGACCAAGACCAGACGGCATGTTCCTTGGGTTTTCTTCTCTCTAACCTCTGTGAAAGTTCACGTCCCAAAAGGCTATCTTGAGAGACTGAACATTCTTTAGATATTCTTTGACAAGGTTCTCTTTTCATTTTTGGCCAAATTAATACAGTCAACCCCAAATTAAAGATTTAAAAAAAAGAATTTTTGAGCTTTTCTGTTCCTCTCTTTGTACAGACCAGGTTTGTAAAGTATGAGACAATGGCACGAGGGCAATCGCCGGAGGGCCCAAGGCTGGAGGGACTGGATATCTAAGTCTTAGAATGCTCTTACTTACAGAGTGAAATCAGTTCTGCAACGTTGAGCTTTTCTGACATGTCAAAGTCTTGAATGCTGAATTTTATCCCACCAACTCCCGCCTCCAGAACGTAGTTTACTGCTCTTAGGTAATTGTCTAAACTGTTCTTGACCATGGAGTACCTTATTCTCTCCAGGCCCTGTCTAGATTTCTTGGACTTTAGACCTGCAGTTTATACTAGATGCAGACATTAAGCTGTCTTTTTCTGGGGCCACCCTGGGACTGACCATCTCTGATTGCTGCTACCTGTGTTCTAGTGTACTGTGGTCTAAGCACACCCTAGTTTATGACATGTCAGTGGACCATCTACATCACTGAGCTTACAAATTCTGAAATACAGAATGGGCCTCATCATCCCATAATCTGTTCATTCAGCTCTTTTATGACTGAGAAGAAATTACTTCAAGGAGGATACCGTATCAGCGTTCTTTATATCTACTGGTTTCACAGGAAATGTTGAAAGTCCCTGTCCTAGACCACCCAGGATATTTGGTCACCTAAGATGCAAATACCTAGAATTCCTGTAGCCTCAATTCCCTGTCTCCCCTCCGCTTTAAAGTGAGTTGGACATTTTTACAAGTGTAAAAATATAAAAATATGAAATGTAAATTGATATATATCACTATTATCTCCCTTATCAATTATTAATGCATTTTAAAATGCAGCAAAGGATATTGAAAACTACCTATTGAATCAGCAATGAATGAAAAAATGAATGTATGGATAAATTATGTTATTACAGAACTGACTTTAAATTTGCTAGCAGTTTTGGTTTCTAGTGTTGAAGGCATTGCATTAACTTGAGGTAGCAGCCAGCATTGCTCCCCTTTCCTTTTCTCCCCTTTTTCCACACAGAGATGAAGTCTGGAGCTTTAGTAGCTATTTTACAATCATGAAGCAAAAAGTATGAAGGTAAAAGCCAACAGTCTAAAAATGGGAGAGTGGAAATATAGAAAAAGCTTTGTCTTTGGTGGTATCATTACACAATTAGCTGGACCAATGTCAACAACTTCCTACCTCAGGGATCCTTGTTTCATGGGAAAAATAAATCTCTATTTCTTTAATCCTCTATTAGGCTTTCCATTATTTGTGGCTGAATGTGGGGAAAAGTTTACTTCTAGTGGTCACACAATATGAGAACTCTGAGTTGTAATTTGAACATTTAAAAATATTAAAGTAATACCTTTACCAACAGCCCTCACTAATGACATAGACTGACGTTTACTTTAGATATATTATTCATTAGTTATTATACATACACTTTACTGGAACAATATCTTAATTAGTTTAACTTCAAAATGGATAGCAACTTCTGAACACATTTATTATGTATGAATTTTCTGTTCTCTAGAAAACATTTTTCTCTATCAGTATAGCAGTTAACATGAGCTAGTTGAGACACACAAGAAACCTCAGGAGGTCAGATTGGATGTTGAATTGTATTTGTTACAAGAGGATCCAACTTATAACTATCAGTTTATGATTGTAAATATAATTAACCTAAGTCATTAGAGTGATCACTTGTCATTTGGATTCTAGGCTGGTCTCTGTAGCTGAAAATTGAAATGAAGAATCAGGGAGAAGGTTTGTGACTTCAGGCTGCAGCAAAAAACAACAAAGGCTAGGACTGGTTAGTGCAGACGGTAGAAGAGTATGGAACACTTAAAATTGAGCCTTCAATCTATTAAGGGATACCGTTCAGAAAATGAGAGCCAGCTGTTCTCCATCTTTTATGATGAAAACCCCAAATCAAGTGGGCTTATCCTTTTGTATTTGGGGATCAGATTAGCTAAAAAGAACTTCCTCCTGAAAGTGAATATTGAATTTTTCTTCTAGAATTGAACATCTAGATAAGATTTGGATTTCATTCTCTGGAGATAGTGGGTTAAATTTAGTTTTGGGGCTCCAAAAACAAACAAAAAACTCCCCACAAAGCAATTAAATTCTAGGTGCCCTTATACCCTTAGTTAATAAACAGAGATGCCTAGGACAGGGTCTCCCATGATCCCCCACTCCACACGACAACTCTGGGATTTTACATTTTTAGGGACAACCATGTAAGTGAGAAGCCATGCCATGTAGGTACGGGATAGGCCCTGGAGCCAATGGGCTCCCTGCCAGCCCCGAGACAACTTCCTCCCTCCTTCAGGTAGGAAGTGAAGCAGCTCCAGTAGAGGCATTTATGTCTGGAAGTCATTAAACAAAAACTTGAGCTTTCCTTATTTTCTCTTTTTATTCTTTCTCATCTCTGAAAGGGTGGTGTCTGTGTGGTCCTGCCTGAGGGCAGTGGGGAGGACTGACTGAGTTGGTCCTGTGATTTTATCAACGTGCATAATTTGTAAGCTCTGGGTTATTTTCTTCTCAGTAAACCTTACCTAGTACTGAGTAAACCTCTTCTTTGGGAGGAAAAGCAAAATATTCCCACTCTCAAAGTGTTTACGTGCCATGCAAGCCATTAAAAGTGTAACAAGACTTTGCGGGTTTCTAGGGAAAATGTCTGCGCACCTTTACTAGAGCAGATAAAATAGCAGCCAACTGGTGCCATCTGGAGGTCAAGAGGAGTCTAAACACTAAAACAAAACAAAACCTGTTAGAAATGACATAAATCCAAAAGTTATAGGACATTTTTAAAATATGGGATTTCCTGCTTCTTTTTTGCTCCCTTCTTCTCTAACTGAGCCTATCACAAGATGACTGAGACTCATGTTCACACAGGACCTTGACTTTAGATTTGACATCTCTCTACAAATTGGGCTATGCACTCAGTCACAGGGCTCATTACACAACAGGACACGCCCATCACCAAATGTCACCACTTGTTGCACCATGTTAACCACAGTTGAAATAAATCTTGGGGTTATATTGTGTCTCAAAGTGTCACCTACCGATAATTTCCATCAAAGTCATCAGGGGTATTTAATAAAGCCGCATATTTATCAGCTGCAGTTTAGTACTTCTGAATATGAATTTATTTTATACCTTATTAGAACAATTCCTGAAAGTAAAATTTGTTTTTTTATTTTATCAAACATATACATAGCAGTTATTATTGGTCAGGTACTATTTTATGAAACGTGTATATAGCACTTGTTATGAATCAGGTATCATTCTGAGCACTTTATTAATGTACTGATGATATATTACACCTTCTCAACAACTGTAGGAACCTAAGCACTGCTGGTCCCTGTCTCGGACTGACGAGGAAGCCAAGGTACAGGAAGGTTGAGTAGCTTGCCCAGGTCCCACCGCTAATAAGCATATGGCAGATTCAGACATTCTGCCTCCAGAATCTGAGCTCTCAGCTACCATCACATGCCGCCTCTCTTAGGTTAAATTGTAGGAAATATTTTCAATGAGAATTTTTTTAAAAAGAGAACACTTTGATTTCAGCATTCATGTATTTTTAGTATTTTTTTTTTCTGTTTGCATCTTAAACTAGAAAATATGAATATAACTAGAGTAGGGTAATGAAAACATTCTGATATGTTGAGAGTGTTCTCATTGCTTTGAATATAGTGAGGACAAATAACAAATAGTCATAGTAATTAAGGCACACTGAATATTCATTATGCTCTATTTTCTAAGTAATTTATCTTAATTTTTTGACAACTGTACAGATAGGTACTACTGTGACAAATAGGTTAAAAGAAAAAGAATTCAGAAAGATATACGTGTTAACCCTAGTCAGTAGAAAACTGGAGACTCTATTATTATCAGACAAAGTAGATTTCAAAGCAAAGAAGGATAATTTCATAATGACAAATGGGCCCATTCATCAAAGGGACACAATAATCCTAAGTGTTTAAAAACCTAATAATAAGGCTACAAAATACATAAAACAAAAACTGATAGAGCTGATGGGAGAAATAGCTTAATCCACAATTACAGTCAAAGAATTCAACATGTGCCTCTCAATAGAACAAGCAGAAAATCAATGAAGGTAGAGAAAACTTGAACAACACAATCAACCAACTTGACCTAATTGACATTTATAGAACTACCTACTTGACAGTAGCAGAATATATGGTTTTCAAATGTACATGGAACATTTGCCAAGACAGATAATACTCTGAGTCATTAAACTAGTATCAATAAACTTAAAAAGACTTAAACCAACACAGCACGCCTTCTTTCACAGGCAATCACAGTAGAAATCGACAGCAAAAAGATACCTGGAAAGAAGTCTCTAAATATTTGTAAATATAACACTTCTAAATAATGTAGGGATCAAAGAATAATCAAGAAGGGGGTTAGAAATATTTTGAATTGAATGAAAATGAAAATATATTGCATAAAAATTAGTGGGACATTACAAAAACAGTACATAGAGGGACACCTGTAGTATATTAGAAAAGAAGAAAGGTTCCCAAATTGGTAACCTTGGCTTCCATCTTAACAAATTAGGGGGAAAAAAGAGTAAATTAAACCCAGAGGAGTCAGAAGATGGGTAATAATAAATACTACAGTAAACAAATCAGTAAAATAGAAAACAGAAAATGTAACAATATATAAAATATATGAAATGTTATAAAATATATATACCATGACCCAGTTAGATTTATCCTAGGAATGCTTAATGTTTAATATTAAAAATAAATAAATAACTGTAATTTACCATATTAATAAACTAAAAAAAGAAAAATCATATGCTCATCTCAATAGACACAGAAAAAGCATCAAACTCTAATTACCATTTCTGAGAAAAACTCACAGCCAATTAGGAATATAGGAAACTTCCTTAACTGAATAAAGGGCATCTTTGGAAAATCTACAGCTAATGGTATACTTACTGACAAAAGACTGACTTCTTTCCCACTATATAAAGGAGCAAGACAAAAGGGTGTCCACTCACACCACTTCTTTTCAATATTGTATTAGGAGATTTGACCAGTGCACTAAGGCAAGAAAAAGAAGAATCCAGACTGAAAAGGAAGAAGCCAAACCTGTCTTTATTTGAAGAAAGTGTGATTGTCTATGTAGAAAATCTGACAGTCCATAAAATAGCCGTTAGAACTAATGAAATTAGCTATGTTCAAGATATAAGATCAATAGGTAGAAATCATTTCTAATTTCAAATTTATTTCTGTGTACTAGCAAAGAATAATTGGAAATTAAAAATGACTGTATTTACAACAACACCAAAGTTTTTAGAGAAAAATTTGGCAAAGGATATTCAACACATAGACAATTGAACATTGCAAAGCATTGCTAAAATATATTAAGAGGCCCAAATAGATGAAGAATTCATAAGTGGGAAGACTCAATAAGTTAAGATGGTAATTCTCCAAATTGAGTCATAGGATCAATGTAATCTTAATTACAATCCCCACATTATTTTTTTTATTGGAATTGATAGGCTGATTCTAAAATTCATATAGAAACATAAAGGACTTGGAATAGTGAAAGAATATTTTACTTTGAAGAATAACAAAACTAGAGGGCTAATATTATCTTAAGACATGATAAAACTATAATAATCAAGATAATAAAGTACTGATGTAAAGATACACAAACAGGTTGGTAAAACAGAGTAGGGAGTCCAGAAATGGACCCACCCATATAAGGACAACTGATTTTTGGTGAAGGAACTAAAATAGTTCAGTAGAGAAAGGATAGTCTTTCAACAAATGGTGCTGGAACAATTGAATAGCCATATAGAAAGAGAAAAAGGAAAGGAAGAAAGAATGAGAAAGGAAGGAAGGAAGGAAGGAAAGAAAATTGGAGGGAGAGAGAGAAATACATGCAAACTTTGATCCATTCCTTGTACCACATACAAAAATTAACCCAAAATGGAATATAGACCCAAATATGAAACTGTAAAATTTATACAAGAAATAATAAGAGGAAATCTTTGTGATCTTAGATTAGACAAGGATTTCTTGGATACAATGCCAAAAGCACAACCGATAAAAGAAAATAAATTGATGATTTGGACTTCATCAAAATTAAAAACTTCTGCTCTTTGAAAGATACTGTTAAGATAATGAAAAGACAAGTGGAAGACTAGTTGTTAGTTTGCAAATTATACATCTGTAAATCATTTATCTGATAAAGGATTTGTATTCAGAATACAGAAGAACTATCCAAACTTAATAGGCAAAAAACCAACCCAATAAAAAAATGGCAAAAGATTCAGTTATTTCATCAGAAAAGACATAAGGATGGCAACTAAGCACATAAAAAGGTGCTCATCATCATAGTTTTTAGGGAAATGCAAATTAAAACCACTACACAGCCTTTGAAAGAACTAACATTTTGAAGACTGATCATACCAAGTGTTAGCCAGAATGTGGAGAAATTGGAATTCTCATGTATTGCTGGTGAAAATGCAAACTAATAGAATTTCTTTGGAAAATAGTTCTGCAATTTCTTAAAAACTTACACAGCATATGATCCAGCCATTTCAATTCTAGATATTTACCCAAAAGAAAATAAAGCATCCATACAAGATGTATTACACAAATGTTTATATCAGCTATATTAATCTTTTACTGTTGCAGAAAAATTTCCCACAAATTTTACAGCTTAAAAGCAATATACATTTATTATCTCTTAGTTTCTACAGGTGAGGAGTCCAGGCATGGTCTAGAGGGTTGCTCAGGACTGCAGAAAGCTTCAGTTAAGATGCTGGCCATGCTTCACTCCTTTCTGGAAATCAGACCTTTTCCAAACTCGCATAATTGATGACATACTCAATTTCTTGTGGGTTTAAGGCCAAGTCCTATTTTCTTGCTGGCTGACACCCAGGGGCTGCTCTTAGCATCTAGAAGCTGCAGGCAGTTCCTGGCTATGCAGCCTTCTCACAACCTGACAGCTTACTTCCTCAGAGCCAGCAGGAGAATCTCTACAGTCTGATAAGACAGAGTCTTACATAATTAACATAATAACAGGAGTGATTACCCTATTATCTTTGTCATATTCTATTGGCCAGAAGTAAGTCACAGGTTCTGTTCACACTCAAGGGGTGGGAGACTGTACAAGAGCATGAGTCATTGTGGGTCATCTTAGGGAGGATCTTCCACAGCAGCTTTTATACTTATAATAGTGTCAGGTTGGAGACAGTTCAAATGCCCATCAAAAGACAAAAGGATAAGCAAATATATCTAGACAGTGCAATATTATTCAGCAATACAGATAAATGAATGATATACACAAAACATGAATCCGTCTCAAAATTATGATGAGTGAAAGAGGCTAGACAAAAACAAATATTTATAGTTTGATTCCATTTACATAAAAATGTGGAAAATGCACTTTTAAAAAATACATAGTAGTATAACTCCTTTCGGATTCCTGAACCCAATTCCAGTGTGTGTGTGTGTGTGTGTGTGAGGGGGGTCTTCCCATGCATAACACCAAGCAATTCTTGAACTCCAGCAGGTGCCCAAGAACTCAACTAAGTTCTGATGCTTTCTCCCTGGAGAGAGCACCAGATCGCCCAGGTGAAGGGCTCTGTCCTACAGGACTGCCCTCTGCCCCCCAACTCCAGACACCAGTCGCAAGCCTCAGGTAGTTTCCTGTGCTTCTGACCTACTGGCTACAGACTGGAGATTCTAACGACCTCCCCTTTAGGTTTGATTAATTTGCTAGAGTGGCTCACAGAACTCAGGAAAGCATTTACATTTACCAGTTTAATAAGGGATACCATAAAGGATACAAGTTAACAGCCAGACGAAGAGTTACATAGGGCAAGGTCCCAAATAAAGGAGCTTCCATCCTCGTGGAGCTTGGGGCCTGGCCCTGTGGTATGGAGGCATTCTTGTTCCCCACGCTTAGAAGCTCTCTCTGGAAGAAGCAGGACACAAGAGAGATAAGCCCTTCTCAGGGGTTTTTGTGAGGGATTCATTACATGGTCATGATTGACTGACTGACCATTATTGGCTGTTAGCTGATTCGACCTCGAGCCCCTGTCCTTGGGTGGGTCCAAAAGTCTCTCACCAACATGACAAGACACCCATTTCACCTTTAAGGCTCTGAAGTGTTTTCAGGAACTGTGGATGAGGACCAAATGCACCTGGGAAATATGTATTTGGTCATCTGAATGTATTCCTTATGATTCCTTATATTGCATGCGCACTGATCTATAATGGCAGAAACCATACCAATGATGGCCTAGAAATGAGAAGTGAGAGCAGGAAGTGCCCAGGTAGGGAAGAATTATTATAGAGGCATAAGGAAGCTTTTGGGGGTGACAGATATGTTCCCAATCTTGATAGTAGTGGTGATTACATAGTGTATCATGTATCAAAACTTATCAAATCATTGACTTCAAATGGTTCTATTTATTATATGCTGATCATCCCTCACTAAAGCTTGTTAAAAAACACCTACCATCTTCTTCTAGAATCAACTCTCCCAAGGCGTTCCTGCTTATTAAGAGCCTCCCTTTTTGTTAATTTTGAATTCACCAATTTGTGCCAGGAGCCATGCTACTCAAGCTGTGTAGCAAAGCTCAGGCTGGAGAGAGACCACCTCCATCTGACTCTGTGTCCTGTCTCTCCATGCACCGACTCCATCTCATCCTTTTGAGCTTCACCCCCACCCCCGCTGGAGCTGGACTCCGGCAAGTGGCGCCCAACCTCGAATGGTAAGATTGTCTGCGGGGACAGATAGGATCTTGCACCAGGGTGCTGCAGATCCCTTTGTACAACGAGACAAAGTGAGAAAGGGCAAGGAATCCAGAAGCTATGGGCCATACTGAGTCTAAAGAAAGAGGACTCTTTATTGAAGTTTTAATGCATATGCTTGTAAGTAGAGGAATAAAAGTCACCAATGGACAATTAACAAAATTCTTACATTTTGTCCAAGAATGTTGTCCTTGGTTTCCTGACCAAGGCACAGTGAGTCTCACAACCTGGTAGAAGATTGGAGAAGAAATAAGGGAACATTATGCCAGCCACGGATGTGAGAAGGTCCCTACAGATGCCTTTGCATTGTGGAATTTAATCAAGGAGGTTTTAGAACTTAAACAGCACAGATTTGATCAAAAGACTCCTACTGGAGTAAGGGCTGCCTTAAAACAAGCAGAACTAGAAGGAGACACAGAACTTATGTATTACCCAATTATTTTTGGAGGAGAATTTGATGATGAAAGTGTACCCTGGGAGCCCATCCCATAAAAATTATTAAAAGAATTAAAGATTGCCTGCAAAGACTGTGGTCCCTTGACACCTTACACTTTGACATTGTTAGAGGCCTTATCTAATAGATGGATGACACTGCTACTCTCTGTAACAAAACCTCAAGTGATGCTGGCCTCTGCCTCCCCTTATGATGAAAGATTAACTCCAGAAAAAGAAGAGAATTTTGGAGAAACTGCAGCCCAATATAATCCTTTTAGAATAGGTGGTGCTCAACTAGTTAAAAAGCCTCCAGATTTTAAAGTATCTGTAATCAAGTAAACTAAAAAGAAAGAAGGCAATTGAATATTAGTAACTCAAATATTTGTGTCAGTTTGTCTGTCTGTGTATATGTTCTTTTGTGAAAAGTGTTGCTAACTGTAGTCATTGCATCTCAGTCTGTATGTTTGTGTGTCTAAGTGTGTAAAAAGAAAATTTTTTTTAACAGTGTCAAAATTTATTTAAAAATAGAGTACTATGAGAAATAGAGTAAACGTTTATTTTATTTATTTATTTTTTGGATAATTATTTTTTATTGAAGGGTAGTTGACACACACTATTATATTAGTTTCAGGTGTACAACACAGTGATTCAACATTTATATACATGATAATTCTAGGTACCAGCTATCACCATACCAAGTTGTTACAATATTTTGACTATATTCCTTATGCTATACATTACATCCCAGTTACTTATTTATTTTACAATTGGAAGTGTATATATATATATATATATATATATATATATATATATATATATATATTGTGAGGGCATCTCTCATATTTATTGATCAAATGGTTGTTAACAACAATAAAATTCTGTACAGGGGGGTCAATGCTCAATGCACAATCATTAATCCACCCCAGGCCTAATTTTCGTCAGTCTCCAATCTTCTGAAGCATAACTAACAAGTTCTTACATGGTGAACAGTACAAGGGCAGTCATCACAGAAGCTTTCAGTTTTGCTCATGCATTATGAACTATAAACAGTCACTTCAAATATGAATATTCATTTGATTTTTATACTTGATTTATATGTGGATACCACATTTCTCTCTTTATCATTATTATTTTTAATAAAATGCTGAAGTGGTAGGTACATACAAGAAAAAGGTAGAAAACATAGTTTAGTGTTGTAAGACAGCAAATGTACATGATCAGGTGTGTGCCTGTAGACTATGTGTTAATCCAAGCTAGACAAGGGCAATAAAACATCCACGTATGCAGAAGATTTCTCTCAGAACAGGGGGGGTGAGGTTCTAAGCCTCACCTCTGTTGATCCCCATTTTCTCACCTGATGGCCCCCCTGCGACTGTGCCTGTCTTAGGTTGTTCCTCCCTTGAGGAATCTTACCCATCTCTGGCTAACCAGTCATCTTCCAGGGCCATACAGGGAAATGTTAAGTTGGTAAGTGAGAGAGAAGCCTTACTGTTTGAAAAGGTTAGCTTTTTACTTCTTTGCATATTTATGCCCTGTGGTTTCTATGCCCAGCATTTGTCTTGAGGTGTCTTTACCACTTGGAAGAATTATGATACTCGGTAAATTCGATATGTGGCACGAATTCTATTTAAGGGTTGTAATTAGGAAAGAAGAAAAGCTATAGAAGTAGCAGGCGGAAGAAAACATGGGAAGATTATTTCTTTGACATATCTTCTTGTAGAGTAACTTCAGCATGTATAGGTTTTAAACTACTAATTGAATTATTCACACACATTAACATAATAGGAGTACAGTTACATAACCAAAGCATACCTGTAATTACCAGCCATCTCTAGTGAAACCAAGAAAACCAGTTAGGCACCTTAGGCATTTGTGAAAACTTATCTATGATATGGTGGATATTGTACAACTGAACTTGAACAGTCTGAGAGAATTCAGATAAATTAAAACCCATTCCTGGGGACTGGTCACATCCCATATGTTCTTTTAACAGTAATAGTCTGTAGTTGTAAGATTTTGGAGTGCTACAATTTGCACTTCTCCTAATTCTTGGTTGAGTTCCAACAGTATAGATCCAGTCAAATTTGTTGTTTTACTATATGCACAGGCCAGCTTAGATATCTCCTTCTTCATTCCTATGGCAAGTCCAGGAACTGGTGGGATGAGTGCATCTACACCTGTAGCAGTGCGTGGATCTTTGTTGGGGTTTTTTTGATGATCATCTTCTGGCATGAGTCTTCCCAAGAGTGCTGATGTTGGAAGTTCTTTTTCATATCGTATCTTAGTTCATTTTCGGACTAGCCAAATTAGGCATTGATCCTCTGTATAAACACAAACAGACCATTTGCCTAAACTTTCATATGCTCTTTATATCATTGTGTAGAACTCATTGGAGGTCACCACACAGGAACTGCTTTTTTTTTTTATCATTAATCTACACTTACATGACGAATACTTTGTTTACTAGGCTCACCCCTATACCAGGTCCCCCCTATATACCCCTTTACAATCACTGTCCATCAGCGTAGCAAAATGTTGTAGAATCACTACTTGTCTTCTCTGTGTTGTACAGCCCTCCCCTTTCTCCCACCCCCTTATGGATGCTAATCTTGATACCCCCTTTTTCTCCCCCAACCCTTATCCCTCCCTACCCACCCATCCTCCCCAGTCCCTTTCCCTTTGGTACCTGTTAGTCCATTCTTGAGTTCTGTGATTCTGCTGCTGTTTTGTTCCTTCAGTTTTTCCTTTGTTCTTATATTCCACAGATAAGTGAAATCATTTGGTACTTCTCTTTCTCCGCTTGGCTTGTTTCACTGAGCATAATACCCTGCAGCTCCATCCATGTTGCTGCAAATGGTAGGATTTGCCCTTTTCTTATGGCTGAGTAGTATTCCATTGTGTATATGTACCACATCTTCTTTATCCATTCATCTATCGATGGACATTTAGGTTGCTTCCAATTCTTGGCTATTGTAAATAGTGCTGCGATAAACATAGGGGTGCATTGGTTTTTCTCATACTTGATTGCTGCATTCTTAGGGTAAATTCCTAGGAGTGCAATTCCTGGGTCAAATGGTATGTCTGTTTTGAGCATTTTGATGTACCTCCATACTGCTTTCCACAATGGTTGAACTAATTTACATTCCCACCAGCAGTGTAGGAGGGTTCCCCTTTCTCCACAGCCTTGCCAACATTTGCTGTTGTTTGTCTTTTAGATGGCAGCCAACCTTACTGGTGTGAGGTGATACCTCATTGTAGTTTTAATTTGCATTTCTCTGATAATTAGCAATGTGGAGCATCTTTTCATGTGTCTGTTGGCCATCTGTATTTCTTTTTTGGAGAACCGTCTGTTCAGTTCCTCTGCCCATTTTTTAATTGGGTTATTTGTTTTTTGTTTGTTGAGGCATGTGAGCTCTTTATATATTCTGGATGTCAAGCCTTTATCGGATGTGTCATTTTCAAATATATTCTCCCATACTGTAGGGTTCCTTTTTGTTCTATTGATGGTGTCTTTTGCTGTACAGAAGCTTTTCAGCTTAATATAGTCCCACTTGTTCATTTTTGCTGTTGTTTTCCTTGCCCAGGGAGATATGCTCAAGAAGAGGTCACTCATGTTTATGTCTAAGAGGTTTTTGCCTATGTTTTTTTCCAAGAGTTTAATGGTTTCGTGACTTACATTCAGGTCTTTGATCCATTTTGAGTTTACTTTTTTGTATATGGGGTTAGACAATGGTCCAGTTTCATTCTCCTACATATAGCTTTCCAGTTTTGCCAGCACCATCTGTTGAAGAGACTGTCATTTCGCCATTGTATGTCCATGGCTCCTTTATCAAATATTAATTGACCATATATGTCTGGGTTAATGTCTGGATTGTCTAGTCTGTTCCATTGGTCTGTGGCTCTGTTCTTGTGCCAGTACCAAATTGTCTTGATTACTATGGCTTTATAATAGAGCTTGAAGTTGGGGAGTGAGATCCCCCCTACTTTATTCTTCTTTCTCAGGATTGCTTTGGCTATTCGGGGTCTTTGGTGTTTCCATATGAAGTTTTGAATTATTTGTTCCAGTTTATTGAAGAATGTTGCTGGTAGTTTCATAGGGATTGCATCAAATCTGTATATTGCTTTGGGCAGGATGGCCATTTAGATGATATTAATTCTTCCTAGCCACGAGCATGGGATGCGTTTCCATCTGTTAGTGTCCCGTTTAATTTCTCTTAAGAGTGACTTGTAGTTTTCAGAGTATAAGTCTTTCACTTCCTTGGTTAGGTTTATTCCTAGGTATTTTATTTATTTTTTGATGCAATTGTGAATGGAGTTGTTTTCCTGATTTCTCTTTCTGTTGGTTCATTGTTAGTGTATAGGAAAGCCACAGATTTCTGTGTGTTGATTTTGTATCCTGCAACTTTGCTGTATTCCGATATCAGTTCTAGTAGTTTTGGGGTGGAGTCTTTAGGGTTTTTTATGTACAGTATCATGTCATCTGCAAATAGTGACAGTTTAACTTCTTCTTTACCGATCTGGATTCCTTGTATTTTTTTGTTTTGTCTGATTGCTGTGGCTAGGACCTCCAGTACTATGTCAAATAATAGTGGGGAGAGTGGGCATCCCTGTCTAGTTCCCGATCTCAGAGGAAAAGCTTTCAGCTTCTCGCTGTTCAATATAATGTTGGCTGTGGGTTTATCATAGATGGCCTTTATTATGTTGAGGTACTTGCCCTCTATTCCCATTTTGCTGAGAGTTTTTATCATGAATGGATGTTGAACTTTGTCAAATGCTTTTTCAGCATCTATGGAGATGATCATGTGGTTTTTGTCTTTCTTTTTGTTGATGTGGTGGATGATGTTGATGGACTTTCGAATGTTGTGCCATCCTTGCATCCCTGGGATGAATCCCACTTGGTCATGGTGTATGATTCTTTTGATGTATTTTTGAATTCGGTTTGCTAATATTTTGTTGAGTATTTTTGCATCTACGTTCATCAGGGATATTGGTCTGTAGTTTTCTTTTTTGGTGGGGTCTTTGCCTGGTTTTGGTATTAGGGTGATGTTAGCTTCATAGAATGAGTTTGGGAGTATCCCCTCCTCCTCTATTTTTTGGAAAACTTTAAGGAGAATGGGTATTATGTCTTCCCTGTATGTCTGATAAAATTCCGAGGTAAATCCATCTGGCCCGGGGGTTTTGTTCTGTGGTAGTTTTTTGATTACTGCTTCAATTTCGTTGCTGGTAATTGGTCTGTTTAGATTTTCTGTTTCTTCCTGGGTCAATCTTGGAAGGTTGTATTTTTCTAAGAAGTTGTCCATTTCTCCTAGGTTTCCCAGCTTGTTAGCATATAGGTTTTCATAGTATTTTCTAATAATTCTTTGTATTTCTGTGGGGTCCGTCGTGATTTTTCCTTTCTCGTTTCTGATACTGTTGATTTGTGTTGACTCTCTTTTCCTCTTAATAAGTCTGGCTAGAGGCTTATCTATTTTGTTTATTTTCTTGAAGAACCAGCTCTTGGTTTCATTGATTTTTGCTATTGTTTTATTCTTCTCAATTTTATTTATTTCTTCTCTGATCTTTATTATGTCCCTCCTTCTGCTGACCTTAGGCCTCATTTGTTCTTCTTTTTCCAATTTCGATAATTGTGACATTAGACCATTCATTTGGGCTTGTTCTTCCTTTTTTAAATATGCTTGGATTGCTATATACTTTCCTCTTAAGACTGCTTTTGCTGTGTCCCACAGAAGTTGGGGCTTAGTGTTGTTGTTGTCATTTGTTTCCATATATTGCTGGATCTCCATTTTGATTTGGTCATTGATCCATTGATTATTTAGGAGCGTGTTGTTAAGCCTCCATGTGTTTGTGAGCCTTTTTTGCTTTCTTTGTACAGTTTATTTCTAGTTTTATGCCTTTGTGGTCTGAAAAGTTGGTTGGTAGGATTTCAATCTTTTGGAATTTACTGAGGCTCTTTTTGTGGCCTAGTATGTGGTCTATTCTGGAGAATGTTCCATGTGCACTTGAGAAGAACGTGTATCCTGTTGCTTTTGGATGTAGAGTTCTGTAGATGTCTATTAGGTCCATCTGTTCTAGTGTGTTGTTCAGTGCCTCTGTGTCCTTACTTATTTTCTGTCTGGTGGATCTGTCCTTTGGAGTGAGTGGTGTGTTGAAGTCTCCTAGAATGAATGCATTGCATTCTACTTCCTCCTTTAGTTCTGTTAATATTTGTTTCAGGTATGTTGGTGCTCCTGTATTGGGTGCATATATATTTATAATGGTTATATCCTCTTGATGGACTGAGCCCTTTATCATTTTGTAATGTCCTTCTTTGTCTTTTGTTACTTTCTTTATTTTGGAGTCTGTTTTGTCTGATACCAGAATTGCAACACCTGCTTTCTTCTCTTTGTTGTTTGCATGAAATATCTTTTTCTGTCCCTTGACTTTATGTCTTTGGGTTTGAGGTGAGTCTCTTGTAAGCAGCATATGGATGGATCTTGCTTTTTTATCCATTCTATTACTCTGTGTCTTTTGATTGGTGCTTTCAGTCCATTTACATTTAGGGTGATTATTGAAAGGTATGTTCTTATTGCCATTGCAGGCTTTAAGTTTGTGGTTATCAAAGGTTCATGGTTAGCTTCTTTACTATCTTACTGTCTAACTTAACTTGCTTATTGAGCTATTATAAACATGGTCTGATGATTCTTTATTTCTCTCCCTTCTTATTCCTCCTCCTCCCTTCTTCATATGTTGGGTGTTTTGTTCTGTGCTCTTTTTAGGAGTGCTCCCATCTAGAGCAGTCTCTGTAGGATGCCCTGAAGAGGTGGTTTGTGGGAGGCAAATTCCCTCAACTTTTGCTTGTCTGGGAATTGGTTAATCCCTCCTTCATATTTAAATGATAATTGTGCTGGACACAGTATTCTTGGTTCGAGGCCCTTCTGTTTCATTGCATTAAGTATATCATGCCATTCTCTTCTGGCCTGTAGGGTTTCTGTTGAGAAGTCTGATGATAGCCTGGTGGGTTTTCCTTTGTAGGTAACCTTTTTTTTCTCTCTGGCTGCCTTTAATACTTTGTCCTTGTCTTTGATCTTTGCCATTTTAATTATTATGTGTCTTGGTGTTGGCCTCCTTGGATCCCTTGTCATGGGAGTTCTGTGTACCTCTGTGGTCTGAGAGGCCATTTCTTCCCCTAGTTTGGGGAAGTTTTTGGCAATTATTTCTTCAAAGACACTTTCTATCCCTTTTTCTGTCTCTTCTTCTGGTATCCCTATAATGCATATATTATTCCTTTTTGATTAGTCACTCAGCTCTCTTAAAATTCTTTCATTCCTGGAGATCCTTTTATCTCTCTCTGCATCAGCTTCTCTGTGTTCCTGTTCTCTGTTTTCTAGTCCATTAATGGTCTCTTGCATCTCATCCATTCTATTTTGAAGTCCTTCCAGAGCTTGTTTTATTTCTGTGTTCTCCTTCCTTAGTTCTTGCATATTTCTCTGCAAGTCCATCAGCATGGTTATGACTTTTGTTTTGAATTCTTTTTCAGGAAGACTGGTTAAATCTATCTCCCCAGGTTCCTTCTCAGGGGAAGATATAGCAGATGCCGAAGCTGTCTGGGTTAGTCTTGTCTGGATCATATTTTTTTGCCTTTTCATGTTGACAGGTGCTATTGACTGTCAGCTGGGAGGACCAAACTTTTCACTTGCTACTGGCCTTTCTTTGCTGGGACAACTGCGACCCCTAGTTGCTTGTGTTGTATAATTGCGTGTAGGCTGGGTCTTTGTGTCTTTCCCAGCCGAAGTGTAGGAATTTTCCTTTCTGCCTTTCTGTGGGTGTGTTTTGCCTTAGGCTGTTTCTCTGCTTTCGCAGTGCCCGGAGCGGTAATGGACGGGGCTGCTGTTTGGCTGTTTACCTCCGTGAGGGGTCTCAGAGCTGTTGCCCAGGGGGTTAGTGCGCCCGGTTTTCCCTGTAATTTCCAGCCACTGGGCTGTGACCTATGTTGTTTCCGTCCAGCTGTTAAATCCCTGTCCCTTTAAGACTTTCAAAAAGCTCCCACTTTTCTTTGTCACAGGGGCATCAGCTTCGGCACCCGCTCAGAGGTCTTACTCCCTGTTCCCCCAGTATCCAGGGCCCCCTGGGCACGTACTGTGTCTGCGCTCTGGCCCGGATGGCTGGGGCTGGGTGTTCGGCAGTCCTGGGCTCCGTCTCCCTCCCGCTCTGCCTGCTCTTCTCCCGCCGGGAGCTGGGGGGAGGGGCGCTCGGGTCCCGCCGGGCCGGGGCTTGTATCTTACCCCTTTCACCAGTCGCTGGGTTCTTGCTGGTGTAGTTGTAGTCTGGCTGTTGTCCTGTGTCTTCTGGTCTCTCTTTTAGGATTAGTTGTATTTGTTGTATTTTCAAAAATATATATATTTTTGGGAGGAGATTCCCACTGTCCTACTCACTCCGCCATGTTGGCTCCGCCTCTCCAGAAAATATTTTTTTAACCTCCTGATGGTATTAATAAATATTGATTTAAAGACAAGTGCTTGTAAAAATTGGGCATTCTAAAACTTACAGAAAATTTTAATAAAAGATATTAAGCATTAATGCTAATTTAAATTAAACTGAAACAGACATGTCCTTATGGTTATCAGCTGCCTAAGTTTACCTAAAGTCATTGAAGTTGATATTATCTATTAAATCTTTCAAGAAAAAATGGTTAAAGAGAGGCTTGACTATGTCTACTGTTCGGTAAAAGTTTTGTGAGCATGGTTGTTAGGAATGAGTAAACTAAGCAAGAGTAGCATGTGAACATCTTAATTGTGTGTAACAGTGTGTGTGCCTATAAATAGCTTGAGAATCTTTGTAGTAACCTAAAACCTTAAAGTTTTGTGGAATTAAGCAGACATACTTTATGCTTAGAGATTGTGCTATAAAGCACATAATTCTAGAAATTATAAAATGTGTTCATAAATTTGCCAATCTAAAGAATGCTAGTGTAACAGTTTACAATAGCTCACTTCTCAGTGTTCACTAAAAATTAAAATTCCTAATAGTTTTAAATTCTAAATAAAACTACTTAAAGTAATAAAGAAAATATCTCTGCTTGCTAGAAAAGATGTATGTTTAATAAGAGAAGGTATAAAGAATAGAAATTCATTTTGTTGAATGTAAAAGAAGATAACTTCTAAAGTACAGCTGTTATTTAAAGAGGGAGAACTCTGAATGTAAAAGAAAGCTATAGAAAGTTTATGGAAGAATTGATACCATCATGCTATGTGAAATTAAAGTAAATGAGCCTTGATATCAAGTACACAGCAAATTAGAATTTTGTTTTCAGATAATTGGACAAAGTTTTCTTAAATTGTTAGCCTGCTCTTAATGTTGAAAGATTGCAAAGAGTTTTCTAATTGTTTTTATCAAAGCAGTTTCTCATGCTTAAAGTCTCAATGAGTAGTCAAAGTATTTTAAAAAATAAGATCTTAATATTAAAAGATTAAAAGCTAAGTTTTGCTAACAATCATGTAGCCTTCATTTGCCTTTAAAATCTTTTATTGTCATTTTGGTTAAATAGATAAGTATTGTTTCATGGTGACTTATGATTCTATTTAGATTATTTAGGCAAGTGCCTTAAAAACTTTTTGACAGCTTCCCAAAATCAAATTTAAAAAGTTGCTTTTAGATATCTAAGCTGGCCTGTGCATACAGTAAAACAACAAAATTGGACTGGATCTATACTGTTGGAACTCAACCAAGAATTTGGAGAAGTGCAAATTGTAGCGCTCCAAAGTCTTACAACTACAAACTATTTACTGTTAAAAGAACATATGGCATGTGAACAGTCCCCAGGAATGGGTTATTTTAATTTGTCTGATTTCTCTCAGACTGTTCAAGTTCAGTTGGACAATATCCACCATATCATAGATAAGTTTTCACAAATGCCTAAGGTCCCTAACTGGTTTTCTTGGTTTCACTGCAGATGGCTGGTAATTACAGATATGCTTTGGTTATGTAACTATACTCCTATTATGTTAATGTGTGTGTGCAATTTAAGTAGTAGCTTAAAACCTATACATGCTGAAGTTACTCTACAAGAAGATATATCAAAGAAATAATCAATCTTCCCATGTTTTCTTCCGCCTGCTACTTCTATAGCTTTTCTTCTTCCTTCCTAATTACAACCCTTAAATAGAATTCGTGCCTCATATCAAATTTACCGAGTATCATAATTCTTCCAAGTGGTAAAGATACCTCAAGACAAATGCTGGGCATGGAAGCCACAGGGCATAAATATGCAAAGAAGTAAAAAGCTAACTTTTTCAAACAATAAGACTTCTCTCTCACTTACCAACTTCACATTTCCCTGTATGGCCCCGGAAGATGACTGGTTAGCCAGAGACGGGTAAGATTCCTCAAGGGAGGAACAACCTAAGACAGGCACAGTCGCAGGGGGGCCATCAGGTGAGAAATTGGGGATCAACAGAGGTGAGGCTTAGAACCTTACCCCCCTGTTCTGAGAGAAATCTTCTGCATACGTGGATGTTTTATTGCCCTTGTCTAGCTTGGATTAACACATAGTCTACAGGCACACACCTGATCATCTACATGTGCTCTCTTACAACACTAAACTATGTTTTCTACCTTTATCTTGTATCTACCTACCACTTCAGCATTTTATTAAAAATAATAATAATAAAGAGAGAAATGTGGTATCCACATATAAATCAAGTATAAAAACCAAATGAGTATTCATATTTGAACTGACTGTTTAGAGTTCATAATGCATGAGCAAAACCGAAAGTTTCTGTGATGACTGCCCTTGTACTGTTCACTATGTAACTTATTCATTATGTAAGAATTTGTTCTACATGTAAAAACTTGTTTGTTATGCCTCAGAAGATTGGAGACTGACGAAAATTAGGCTTGGGGTGGATTAATGATTGTGCATTGAGCACTGACTCCCCTATACAGAATTTTATTGTCGTTAACAACCATTTGATCAATAAATATGAGAGATGCCCTCACAAAAAAAAAAAAAAAAAAAAAAAAAGGACAGACTTCCAATGGTAAAATAAATTAGTAACCGGGATGTAATGTATAGCATAAGGAATATAGTCAAGATATTGTAACAGCTTGGTAGGGTGATAGCTGGAATCTAGAATTATGTATATAAATGTTCTACCACTGTGTTGTACACTTGAAACTCATGTAATGTAATACTGTGTGTCAACTACCCTTCAATAAAAAATAATTATTTAAAAAAAAAAAAAAAGTTGCTTTTACCTCTAGTTAACTCTGATATTTTCCAGAGGGCCCCTGGAACATGTCAGAGGAATTTTTTCTCCTCATTGGAGAAAACATTTGGCTAATTCAGCTTACTTATCTGACATATATTTACCTGGAAAGCACTGTCAAAGAGGATGATGCTAAACTTTGTTACCTGATGTTTGGTGTTACAGAAATATCCAAATTTCCTTGTGTCAGCTGTCTTACCGTAAACTCTCATCAAATCTTTAAACATTGTCATTTATAGGTCTGTTGTCATTTGTAGTCACTGATTACTCTTAAATTAGTAAAGAACTAGATTTCAGCAGAACAGGTACTGGTTGCATAAGATTAAGTAAACTAAAGAAAATGATTTTGTGGCTTTTTGTCTTCAACTAATTCCAAACCGTTAGTAAAATAGAAAGACCTGCTTACAGGGCAATAGAAAGGGCAATATGTTTTAATAACCTGTGGGAGAGGATATGCTTGTATTTTTAAACAGGATGCAGATACACCCGTGTGGGTACCAGACAAACTCATCAGACAAGTCTCCACCACCACCTCCTCCCCCACGCAACTTCCTGAGACAAAGTGAAAGTCCCTGCCCAACAAAGAACCTTGAAGAACTTCTAGTACAGCGTTTACAGAGCCTCGCTCTACAAGATTCCTGAGAAGCTCGCCAGTCGCAACCAAGTCTTCCCTCGCGGCTGTAATTAGCAAGATCAACTCGAGAAAGTGACCCTCCAACCTGAGACCAGATAGAGAAGCTGATGGAGGAAGCCAAAGCTGTAGATTGCCTTCAGGGTTTGCCTATTACTAGTAAAACTTTGTTTATTGCTATGCTTAAGTTCCACCCATATTAACTACATCTCTAAATGAAAAATCTTTCCTACAGTCTGAATTATGGCAAGTTGTAGCTTCTGTCGGACCAGTAACACTGCATAAACCCACAGGAAAAGCTGTTTATCAACTTCAAGCCTGTTTGCAAACTTTGTATGCCTTTTTGCTATCTCAGAATTATATATCTATGAATATTAGCAAAACTATAAATTCATTATAAATTGTAATATTTGTACTCTTTCTACCTGTATTTCTGTAAAAAATAGTGCAAAAGTCATTTCTTTTGTGTACCATCTCCCATATTGATAATTCCTGTTACTTTAAATTTTACGTGGTTTAATGATTATGAACTACAAGCACTTCATGATACCAGCACTCTCTTATTTCAGAAAAAGTGTTTTGTAGCCCCTAGTACAAGAGACCCATACTGCTGCTTATTGATCAGTTGTCTAAGAATGTATCATTAGCTTTAGCCACTTAAGAGATTTATGTGAAGAACCAAGTCTAAAATTTAAAAACTTCTTTGATTACCAAATGTTATAGTAATTATAAGTAGACTTGTCTTACTCCTTATAAATATAATTCCTCAGACACCTCATCAGATAAAATTTAGAACCACTTATTAAGAGTTTGAGAAAATACCAATATATTATTAAATATCAGTAATTCACAAAAACCTATTACTGATATTAGTGCTGCTCATACTTCCTCTAACTCCACCTCTGAAGTTGCAGGCTCCCTTTTAGCAACTGTAAAACATTATACCTCTACCTCTGCTTGGTTCTCTTCTTTTATAAATTAAAAAATTTTGGCATTGATTATTTTTCTTCTTGTGTTCCTCCTTCCAGTCTTCCTACGACTGCTAAGCAAAAGTGTAAGAAAAACCTATTTAAAACTGAAGACTTTAAAACTTGCTTTAAAAAATAAAAAAGGGGGAGATGCCGGGAGCCATGCTACTCAATCTGTGGAGCAAAGCTCAGGCTGGAGAGAGATCACCTCCATCTGACTCTGTGTCCTGTCTCTCCGTGCACCGACTCCATCTCATCCTTTTGGGCTTCACACACACACACCGCCCCCCCACCCCCACTGGTGGAGCTGGATTCCGGCAAATTTGCTCAATTTTATAGGTTTATTTTTTAACAGCATGTTCTAAGACAGTGACACAGGATCTTTCGTTTGAGGTGGAGACATTATGGCAGCTGTTGATATGTGGGTCCTATATTATGAAATATCTCTAAGATGGGATCTCTCTGGTTGGCTTACACTTTGGAAGTTGAGTGGGAGAGTCAGACGGGCAAACAATTTCAGTATAATGTAATGGTACACATGTACACAAACTCCATGGAGAGAGAGCAAGACTGAGATTTAGCCCTTCCTGGGGTGGGTGTGTGGCATGCAGAGAAGACTTTTTAGAGATGATGCCTGAGTTGAGTGGGAGGGATAAATAGGAGCTTGTCAACTGAAGAAGGGAGAAGGCATTTCAGGTAAAGAAAGTGGAATATGCAAAGGCAGGGAAGAAAGAAAGAATCTGTTAGTTGTGGGAAAGCATAAGGAGTTTGGTAACATTAGGCCCAAAGTGGGACGTTGTGGCATGGATGGTTGAGGAGGGTGTATGAGGGCTGACAGGAAGGGCATTATGATTTGGACATTATCTGTTCAGCAGAGATTCTCACAAGATGTTTAGGAAGGTGAATGATGTCATTAAATAAAACTATAATCTCATTTATTAAAAGGGTGTCATGACACAAAATGATGGGAGGGACAGGAAAGGGAACATAAATTTAAGACATGTAAAGATAGTATTGCAAGTCTTGGTGATTAACTGACCATACATGAAAGACAGAAGTCTGAAGTGATCCCCTAGTTTTTATTTTGGAATTGTTCCATTAACTGAAGAAAAGAGCACAAAAGGCAGAAGGGCGTCTGGGTGCATGGGAAGAAATCAGTTTAAGTTGGGCATGTTGAGTTTCAGATGCATGAGGGATGTGAAGTGAAGATGACTTATGAGGCAGGTAGATAAAAGGTCAGAGAATGGGAATATGTGTGGGTGGCAAAACTCTGATGGTGGCAAGATTGTCCAAGAAAAATATGTAGAGAAAAGCACTGGGCTGGAATTTTTCACCAAAGGCCAGGGATGTATAAGGGCAATCCCACTGAAGACTCAGACTGAATAGCCAGAGGTATAGTGAAAGTAATTAAATAAACTATTCTGTTCTCCTAACTAATGCCAAATACTTGCTCTCTACCCCTCCTTCCCCCACCACCCACTTTCATCCCCAGGTCTTCTGGTTGTAGAAAAAAGAAAACAACAAGTTCAACTTCTTTGTACTAGAAGAGATTAAATAGCAAAGATAAAATGCAATATAGGCACCTGATATCAAGGAAATCTTTTTGGTTGGCTGCCATTTTGAGTCCTTTTGGGTTTAATTTCTTGGTGACAGCTGTTTAATCTATTGATAATTCACATGTTTTTCCTCCTAGAAAATCACAGAGAGGAGTCAGAGGTTCACCCTCTATTGGTGAGACCAGTAAAATGTATCTTTCACCTACATTCTATGGTTTCATTCAGGTGTGGGATGGACCATTCATAATGACACTTTGACTGAGTGTAAAAAATTACCAACTTGGATAAGGGTTGTGAAGTTGGCTCTTCATTGTAATTTGGCATTGACAAAGAGAGTGGGAAATTTCAGATGGCTGTCAGAATTTTGTGGTTCTGGTTAGGGAGATAACAAAAATGTCAGCTACTACAATCAGTTGGGGCTTTTTTGTCCAAATTACCATAGGCAGACTTGAAAACATTTAGCTAGCCAGAAATGCCCAGACATCAGATTACACATAAATACAGTTTCTACTTTTTTTAAGGAAGTAAAATGAGTTTCCCTAAAAGCAAGGGAAAGACCTATTTAATAACTAGATCCAAAGTCAAGCATCTATCTATCTATAGATTTAGATGTTTATGGCATTAGTGGGAAGAGCTGTATGTGTAGGTAGGTAAGCTTCAAAATAGGCCTCTGTGAAGGCAAAGCAATGAACATTAAAAGAGAGAAGTGACTGAGAATTTTGAATATCACTCAGAGCCCAGTAAGATAAGGCATCTGTGGAATTCTGGCAATGTGGAAGTCTGGTTATCCTAGTGCATTTTCACTGAGTAGTGTTAAGTAGAAGATAGATTTTATTGTTCAGTGGGTAGAAATGTTAAGTAAACTACAGAAATAAAGAGAGCAAATCATAGAGTACTAATAATAAGTCTAACTGAGAAAGTGTCAAGGGAAGTAAAGAATGCAGGGTCAAAGGTGGGGAGATATTTTAGAATAGGAGAGACCCGAGCACATTTGCAAGTTGAGGCAACACAGCAAAAAGAGAGGGAGAAAATAAAGATATAAGAATATGAGGAGAAGGTTGATCAAGGTCGGAGAGAAAACAAAGCATGCATTCTGGGAGAGAACAGAAGAGGAACATCAGTGTGTCAGTGACATTTCATCCCTTGGCCATGGAAACAAGACGCTAAACCAGGCAGATGTAGATAAATGTATGGATCCCTCTACTTGTGTTATGTGCAGCCTCTGAGGCTCCCGATTACTCCCCTCCTATCCCAGCCTCTTCCTGACCAATGTCCTGCCTGTAAAAACTTCACTGACTAGCCTAACAGCTGTGGGTATAATACCATTGATTGAAATACCACAATAAACACCCAAATTTAGGTTCAAACGAGGCAAAGAGCTCAAAAGTTTAAAGCAACATATTCACTGACTTGTACTTACATTTCTAATTTCTACTGGCAGAGAGAGGACAAGACCAGCTTGAAAAAAATGGAATCCAAATTCTGAGAGCCTTCCAAAGTTGCTCCATGAAGCTGAGCTGTGGTTGAGGCTGTTTATTTTTTAAATCCTGAGGCACCTGGTTTAATCCTCTGAAGTATCTGTATCAAGAGTGTTGGTCACCATTTGCAACAACATGGATGGAGCTGGAGGGTATTATGCTCAGTGAAATAAGCCAAGCGGAGAAAGAGAAATACCAAATGATTTCACTCATCTGTGGAGTATAAGAACAAAGGAAAAACTGAAGGAACAAAACAGCAGCAGAATCACAGAACCCAAGAATGGACTAACAGGTACCAAAGGGAAAGGGACTGGGGAGGACAGGTGGGAAGGGAAGGATAAGAGGGGGGAAGAAGAAAGGGGGTATTATGATTAGCATGCATCATGGGGGTGTGGGAGAAAGGGGAGGGCTGTACAACACAGAGAAGACAAGTAGTGATTATACAACATTTTGCTATGCTGATGGACAGTGACTGTAAGGGGGTTTGTTGGGGGGACCTGATATAGGGGAGAGCCTAGTAAACATAATGTTCATCATGTAATTGTAGATTAATGATAACAAAAAAAAAAAAGAAAGAAAAGGGGGATTTCTCCCTGATAGGATAAAACTAACTGCAAATCATCGATTAATGCATGCTTTAAATATCCTTAATTTTGATCATTTAAAGGGTGTCAGATGATCAGCTATGGAAGTACATTTTTCTGATAATATTCCTTTCTCTTAAAAAAAAAAAAAAGCAGTTCCTGTGTGGTGATCTCCAATAAGTTCTTCACAATGGTATAAAGGGCATATCAAAGTGTGGGCAAAGGGTTTGTTTGTGTTTATACAGAGGATCAAAGCCTAATTTGGCTACCCAGAAAATGAATTAAGATACAATATGAAGAAGAACTTCCAACATCAACATTCTCTGGAAGAGTCATTCCAGAATATGATCATCAAAAACCGTCAACAAAGATCCTGGTGCTGTTGCAGTTGTAGCTGCATTCATCCCACCGGTTCCTGGACTTGCCATTGGAATGAAGAAGGAGATATCTAAACTGACCTGTGCATACAGTAAAACAGCAAATTTGACTGGAGCTATACTGTCGGAACTCAACCAAGAATTAGGAGAAGTGCAAGTTGCAGCACTCCAAAATCTTGTGACTATAGACTATTTACTGTTAAAAGAACATATGGGATGTGAACAGTTCCCAGGAATGTGTTGTTTTAATTTGTCTGATTTTTCTCAAAATATTCAAATTCAGTTAGACAATATCCATCATATCATTGATAAGTTTTCACAAATGCCTAGGGTGCCTAACTGGTTTTCTTGTTTTCACTGGATATGGCTGGTAATTGTAGGTCTGCTTTGGTTATGTAGCTGTATTCCTATTATGTTAATGTGTGTGCGCAATTTAATTAGTAGTTTAAAACCTATACACGCTTATGTTACACTACAAGAAGATATGTCAAAGAAATAATCAATCGTCCCATGTTTTCTTTCATCTGCTACTTCTATAGCTTCTCTTCTTCCTTCATAATTACAACCCCTAAGTAGAATTCATGCCTCATATAGAAATTACCGAGTGTCATAATTCTTCCAAGTGGTAAAGATACCTCAAGACAAATGCTGGGCATAGAAGCCACAGGGCATAAATCTGCAAAAAAGTAAAAAGCTAACCTTATCAAACAATATTGCTTCTCTCTCACTTACCAACTTTATATTTCCCTGTATGGCCCTGCAAGATGACTGGTTAGCCAGAGATGGGTAAGATTCCTCAAGGGAGGAACAACCTAAGACAGGCACAGTCGCAGGGGGGCCATCAGGTGAGAAATTGGGGATCAACAGAGGTGAGGTTTAGAACCTCACCCCCCTGTTGTGAGAGAAATCTTCTGCATCCGTGGATGTTTTATTGCCCTTGTCTAGCTTGGATTCATACTTAGTCTATAGGCACACACCTGATCATCTACATTTGCCCTCTTACAGCACTAAACTATGTTTTCTACCTTTATCTTGCATCTGCCTACCACTTCAGCATTTTATTAAAAATAATAATAATAATAATAATAAGGGAGAAATGTGGGATTCACATATAAATCAAGTATAAAAATCAAACGAATAATCATAAGTGACCTGATTGTTTATAGTTCATGATGCGTGATCAAAACCAAAAGTTTCTGTGATGACTGCCCTTGTACTGTTCACCATGTAAGAACTTATTCACTATGTAAGAACTTGTTGACCATGTAAAAACTTGTTCGTTATGCTTCAGAAGATTGGAGACTATTGAGAATTAGGCTTGGGATTGATTAATGATTGTGTATTGAGTCCCCTATACAGAATTTTATTGTTGTTAACAACCATATGATCAATAAATATGAGAGATGCCCTCTCAAAAAATATAAAATAAAATAAAATAAGAGTGTTGGTCCAGGTGACCAGATCTTCCACTTCTGTTTCCCATGACTCATCCATGTTATCATCATGTGGAAAATCTTGACTGTTCCACACCTCTATTTCATCAGTCTTTGTGACAGTATCGGTTTCAGTTTGTGAATCAGGAAGACTTTGAGCTATTATGGGAAGGATGAAAAACAAATTTAATAGACACAGTAAGGAAAACAATAAAAAGAGAGGTGCTCTTGCATTTGTGGCATAATGCCTGAGATCATGTGAACGAATGCAAGCAACCTTTTAAAACTGCCTACATTTCACATTTTGCAATTAACTTTGTCATAAATAATTCTTTCCATTTTGGTCAATCTTTCTATGCTTTGTTAGTTCATTCATTTAACATACATATATTCATACATCAACAACATATATTTAACAAACATATATATATATATATATGCAAAATATTTATTAATTTATTTATTGAGTGGCCATTTACTGAGTCCCTGCTAAGTGCCTGTAGGTTTGTAAGGGAAAAGGTGTCCATGAGAGCGTCAGCAGCCAATGATGACATCACTGCATCTAAGTGAAACAGACTTGGACTTGGAAAGAAGAAAAGCAATCTGCTATACAGAGAAGGGCAAAGAAAGAAGATAGGAGCACTTCTGATGGAGGACAAAGCACATACTAAGACACAAAAGTATAAGAGAACTTGACAGGTCTGGAGGTGACCAGAGTTGACATTTTAGTATTTACACTGTGCCAGGTGCTATGTTAAGCAGTCTATGATAATGTACAATATCATTTGACTTAAGACACAGCCTTGTGAAGCACAGGCATTATTACCCTTATTTTACAGACCAGGAAATCAATACTGAGTGACCTGCAATAATATGCCCAAGGGCATCCAGCTATAAGAGTTGCTCCCAGGTCCACCAGATCCAAAAATCACCATTAGAGTGCATGGAGAGTCCAGTGGAGCTGCTGGTTAGGCTGAGGCCAGGTCAGGAGAGCCTCCTACACCCGCCACGCACAGGAGTTTCACCTTTCTTGTATAGGTCTTGTAAACTGATTATATTTTAAAGAAGAGTATAGATATAGTATCTATATTTCTCGATATTTCCACTCAGCCTTGGGAACTTACTTTCTCGGGATGAGCTTTAATTGGTGCTTTTAATGCCCTCAACCTCTCCAGCCCCACTGCAGTCTCCTCCATTTGGCATAGCTGCCACCTGAGTCATTACCTAGTGTGAGTTCCAGGACAAATTCTGTTGCTTTCATATATTTATTTCCCCAATTACATATCAAATAAACCTTGTAATATTCATTGTCTTCTAGTTGTGCTTTAGACAGGGTTATGAGTGACTTGTTCTTTCGGTCTCTTTGGTTTATAAAGAGACTTATAGAGAGATTTAAGTTTAGACAGCTGCCATTATCCTATAAAACTGTGAGGTCTCCAGTGATTGAATTTTGATTTTTGTGCTTTAATATTAATCTCTAGATTTCATTGATTTATAACTAAATTCTCTCTTTCCCTTGAGAAAACCCTTTACTTTGTTTCCTATGAGCATATTGATGGACTAACTCCAGTTCTTCCTAACCATGTTTGGCTTTTCTGAATTCACACGCTTTGGATACAATAAATATAGAGCCCAATTCAACACAGTTTAAGCAGTAGGGAAATGCCTTATCTCCCAGAAGAGGAAAGTCAGAGGTAGGGCAGGCATGAACAACACAGTGACTCAACAACGTCATTAAGAAAAAGTCTTTCCATTGTGTATACGTACAATGGAAAGACTTTTTCTTAATGACGTTGTTGAGTAAAAGTCTTTCCATTGTACATATACACAATGGAATACTACTCAGCCATAAGAAAAGGGCAAATCCAACCATTTGCAGCAACATGGATGGAGCTGGAGGGTATTATGCTCAGTGAAACAAGCCAAGCAGAGAAAGAGAAATACCAAATGATTTCACTCATCTGTGGAATATAAGAACAAAGGAAAAACTGAAGGAACAAAACAGCAGCAGAATCACAGAACTCAAGAATGGACTAACAGGTACCAAAGGGAAAGGGACTGGGGAGGATGGGTGGGTAGGGAGGGATAAGGGGGGGAGAAGTAGGGGGGTATTAAGATTAGCATCCATAGCGGGGTGGGAGAAAGGGGAGGGCTGTACAACACAGAGAAGACAAGTAGTGATTCTACAACAGTTTGCTACGCTGATGGACAGTGACTGTAAAGGAGTATATAGGGGGGACCTGGTATAGGGGAGAGCCTAGTAAACAAAGTATTCGTCATGTAAGTGTAGATTAATGATTAAAAAAAAAAAAAAAAGCAGTTCCTATGTGGTGACCTCTAATGAGTTCTACACAATGATATAAAGGGCATATAAAAGTGTAGGCAAAGGGTCTGTTTGTGTTTATACAGAGGATCAAAGCCTAATTGGGCTACCCCGAAAATGAACTAAGATACGATATGAAAAAGAACTTCCAACATCAGCACTCTCGGAAAGACTCATGACAAAAGATGATCAGCAAAAAAAAAAAAAAACTCCAACAAAGATCCACGCACTGTCACAGGTGTAGATGCACTCATCCCACCAGTTCCTGGACTTGCCATGGGAATGATGAAGGAGATATCTAAGCTGGCCTGTGCATACAGTAAAACAAAAATTGGACTGGATCTATACTGTTGGAACTCAACCAAGAATTAGGAGAAGTGCAAATTGTAGCACTCCAAAATCTTACAACCACAGACTATTTATCGTTAAAAGAACATATGGGATATGAACAGTCCCCAGGAATGGGTTGTTCTAGTTTATCTGAATTCTCTCAGACTGTTTAAGTTCAGTCGGACAATATCCACCATATCATAGATAAGTTTTCACAAATGCCTAAGGTGCCTAACTGGTTTTCTTGGTTTCACTGGAGATGGCTGGTAATTACAGGTATGCTTTGGTTAGGTAACTATATTCCTATTATGTTAATGTGTGTGCACAATTTAATTAGTAGTTTAAAACCTATCCATGCTGAAGTTACTCTACAAGAAGATATGTCAAAGAAATAATCAATCTTCCCAGGTTTTCTTCTGCCTGCTACTTCTATAGCTTTTCTTCTTCCTACCTAATCACAACCTTTAAATAGAACTCGTGCCACATGTCGAATTTACCGAGTATCATAATTCTTCCAAGTAGTAAAGACATCTCAAGACAAATGCTGGGCATAGAAGCCACAGGGCATAAATATGCAAAGAAGTAAAAAGCTAACCTTTTCAAACAGTAAGGCTTCTCTCTCACTTACCAACTTAACATTTCCCTGTATGGCCCCGGAAGATGACTGGTTAGCCAGAGACGGGTAAGATTCCTCAAGGGAGGAACAACCTAAGACAGGCACAGTTGCAGGGGGCCATCTGGTGAGAAAATGGGGAGCAGCAGAGGTGAGGCTTAGAACCTCCCCCCTCATGTTCTGAGAGAAATCTTCTGCATACATGGATGTTTATTGCCCTCGTCTAGCTCGGATTAACACATAGTCTACAGGCACACACCTGATCATCTACATTTGCTCTCTTACAACACTAAACTATGTTTTCTACCTTTACCTCGTATCTACCTACCACTTCAGCATTTTATTAAAAATAATAATAATAGAGAAATGTGGTATCCACATATAAATCAAGTTTAAAAATCAAATGAATATTCATATTTGAACTGACTGTGTATAGTTCATAATGCATGAGCAAAACCAAAAGCTTCTGTGATGACTGCCCTTGCACTGTTCACCATGTAACTTATTCACTATGTAAGAATTTGTTCTCCATGTAAGAACTTGTTCGTTATGCATCAGAAGATTGGAGACTGATGAAAATTAGGCTTGGGGTGGATTAATGATTGTGCATTGAGTATTGACCCCCCTATACAGAAATTTATTGTGGTTAACAACTATTTGATCAATAAATATGAGAGATGCCCTCACAAAATATATATATAAAAACACACTTCCAATTGTAAAATAAATAAGTAACCGGGATGTAATGTATAGCATAAGGAATATAGTCAAAATATTGTAACAACTTGGTATGGTGATAGCTGGTACCTAGAATTATCATGTATATAAATGTTGAATCACTGTGTTGTACACCTGAAACTAATGTAATGCAATACTGTTCTCAACTACCCTTCAATAAAAATAAAAAAATAAAAAAAAGAAAAGAAAAAGAAAAAGTCTTTCCCTCTGCTCTGCCTTGCCGTCTTTGATGTCTTCACCCTCAGAGTCACAGCAGGCGAGCCATGGCCATTCTATGTCCACACCATGCACATCACACATGGCAACATCCAGGGGGAGAAGAGGCAGAAGTCTCTCAATGGCCTCATTTTTAAGAGTAGGAGAATTACCCCCTAAAGCGCCCCACAGTATATTTTCTTCCAGTTGGGATTGTTTCACACCCTGCTCCTAAACTAGTTACTGGCAAGGGAAATAGGATTACCAAGACGGGCTGGCACCAGTTGTTGGAGGGGAATAAATATTGAGAGTCAGTTACTTTAGCCATTTGCACTCTAATTCCTGCCCTGTTTAAAAAAAGAGAAGAAACAAACAAACAACTGCCCAGAAGCATAAAAAGATATCCTGGGTAGATGAGCAGAGTATAATGCAAAACAAATAAAGAAATGTTTCCTTATGATGTAAAAAATATATATTATTTTGAACTTAACTCCTCCAGAAAACCTTAAGTATTAAAAATCCATCTGAGAAAACTTGGATTTACTGGCTGAAATGAGTAACAAAGGTGGGGACTTTGTTACCATGTTAACAAAATAAGTTTTGAAAGCACAGATTCTAATTGCTTTACAGTATGTATGTCTTCTAGTTTTTTTATTCATTTTTTTTGTTATCATTAATCTACAATTACATGAAGAACATTATGTTTACTAGGGTCCCCCCTTCACTAAGTCCGCCCCACAAACCCCATTACAGTCACTGTCCATCAGCGTAGTAAGATGTTATAGAATCACTACTTGTCTTCTCTGTGTTGCACAGCCCTCCCCGTGCCCCCCCACACATTATACATGCTAATTGTAATGCCCCCTTTCTTTTTCCCTGCCCTTATCCCTCCCTTCCATCCCATCTCCCCAGTCCCTTTCCCTTTGGTAACTGTTAGTCCATTCTTGGGTTCTGTGATCCTGCTGCTCTTTTTGTTACCTCAGTTTTTTCTTTGTTCTTATACTCCACATATGAGTGCAATCATTTGGTACTTGTCTTTCTCTGCCTGGCTTATTTCACTGAGCATAATACCCTCTAGCTCCATCCATGTTGTTGCAAATGATAGGATTTGTTTTCTTCTTATGGCTGAATAATATTCCATTGTGTATATGTACCACATCTTCTTTATCCATTCATCTACTGATGGACACTTAGGTTGCTTCCATTTCTTGGCTATTGTAAATAGTGCTGTGATAAACATAGGGGTGCATCTTTTTCAAACTGGGCTGCTGCATTCTTAGGGTAAATTCCTAGAAGTGGAAATCCTGGGTCAAATGGTATTTCTATTTTGAGCTTTTTGAGGAACCTCTATATTGCTTTCCATAGCGGTTGAACTAATTTACATTCCCACCAGCAGTGTAGGAGGGTTCTTCTTTCTAGTTGGTGAAGAATTAAAGTTTGTCCTTATTGGTTGGCTCTAATATTGCCAAATGGTTTATTTCCATTTACTTCTGTATCAGTCCAGGTTCAGTTAGGTAAACAGAGCCACAATAAATACTCCAAGAGTAGGGTGGTTAATAGTAGAGGAAATAGGGATTTACAGGTGTGGGAAGACCTGAGGGAGGTCCATCTGTAGTTGGAGAACTGGAAAAGCAGTCACTACCTACTTTAGCCTAATGCACTGACATGAGTGGGAATCTGGGAGTTCATGGGGAAGTGCTGAACTAGCCACCATCCAAAGTAGAACAAAAATTATGCATTCAAGAGATGCTTGTGAAGCCATCATATCTGTAAAGTGAGAGTTTGTGAAGAGTTACATGAAGAAACTCCTGTGCTGATACACACGACTTCTTAAGAATAACAGCACTTTCTTCCCCTCCACCTCCTAAATCTCAGGTGGATTTTTCATTGGCAAACTAATATGTTAACCCTCTCTGCCAAAAACGAGCACAAAGTTCATTCCTTTTCTGAGTCATCCTTCCCTTTGATATCCTGTGTAAGTTCCCTATTGCTATAAATAACCAAAATCTCAGTGACATACAACAATAAGCATTTGATTTATTGTTTTATAACAATAAGGCCATACATCTGCAGGTCAGCTAAGGATTGGCTTATTGGGGCTGGTGATAACTGGGAAGCCTGGCTGGGGAAGTGCGACTTTCTCTGTGACCAGTGAACTAGTCCAAGCATGCTCTTGTGATGATGGCAAAAGCGAAAAAGAGCAAACCAAAGACCCAAACCCTTCCCAAACCCTGGTCATGTCACATCCACTAATATTCCATTGATCAAAACAAGTCACATGGCAAAATTCCAGGTCAAGGACAAGACAGTCCATTTTTCCCACGGAGGTGGAAAAGGATAGAGTGAATATTTCTGAAAAATAGTCTAATTTAAAACAACCTCTTAGGTACAATCTCTCCTAGCAATAAGATTGGACATAAAGGATACATATTCAAAGATGACAAGGCTCAGCCCTGGACATCTAATCTGTTTTTGGATGTTCCTTAAAATGTTGTCTCTTCCAGCTCATCTTCTTACTATTTCTCATTCATCGTGGGTTTATTCCCCTTTTTATAAAATCAGAGCAGCTAAAACCATGACATGTCTCCTTCATTCTATCATTTATCCACTAATTTGTTCATGAGTATTGAATGGCTACTGCTGCAAACACAGTACTGTGGCAGGCTGAATGGCAAGTAGCCCCTTCCCCAGGAAGTCACTTTGTATGGGTGGAACTGGCAGTAAAGAGACTAATATAACACAGCATGTGTTGAGGACCAACCCTAATGTGGTTCATTCTGATCCCCACGTTCTAGAGTTCACACCTTTGTGTAATCTCCTCCCTTTTAACTAATAAATTTGATATGGCATGGTAGAAATGCTATGATAGTCCACTGGGAAAGTGGTAATACCTGAGATGAAATCTCAAAGGATGAGTAGGTACTAGAAAGAAAAGGAAAAGAGGGAAAGAATGGAGGTATGAGGAAACATAATGTACTTTCCAATTATTTTAATTGAGTATGGAAATAGACAATCATGACACACCAGGTCAGCGTGGTGTTGAGGGTATGAGCAGGAGAGTGGTAAGAGATGTCACCAAAAGGCAGGCAGATGGAGGCATTACAGACTTTGCCATGTAAAAGAGTCTAAAGTTTATCCTGAATGAAATGGGAAACAAAGGCTTTTAGACTCAGCAAAAGCATAAGCAAATTGAGCTATAGAAAGCAGTCTGATAAAGCATGGACAGAAATTGTAATCATCAACTTAACCAAATAATCTTTCCCACTGGTGAAGATGGTGGTGATTGGAGGACAGAAATTGCGGAGAGGAGTAGAGAATTCATGGAACAAGCAGAGAATAAGGCTTAAAAGGCAACAATCTTTGCAAGTTCCCTGAGATGCGGGAGAAGGCAGAGTTGAATAGAGAAGATGGAGGCTGGTAATTTTGAGGAAGAAATCTGAGTGGTACATCAAAACAATAAGGAGCAGAAGCAGAATCCGAGCCAGGGAAAAGAAAGGTAGAGATAATGGGAGCAGGGCCCTTGAAGAATCACTGAACTAAGGTTATTGCCTATGCCTGGCATTTATATACTGTTGTGTTTAAAGGACAGGTAGCAGAAAAGCAATAACTAATATTTATAATACGTCCCAGTTCACAAATAATTTTTACATCCATGGAATCATTTAGTCATAAGATTTCTATGAGATAAGGCAGGATATTAAAAATATTTATTGAGCACCATCCATGTATCCATTACTAGCTGAGGATGAAAAAGCTGAAGGTCAGAGGTTAAATGACTTTCCCATAATTACATAGACCTGGCATCCAAACCCAAATTCTCTGACTCTGAATGTCTTGCCTTCTTCCGCATACTATCTGATTTCTACTCTAAGTTCTTAGCTCTCTCTTCCTGCTCAAGACCTGCCCTCAACCTATCGTAAATATTTCTTTGGAAAACATTAACTTTAAAAAGAGCTCCAAAAACAACTCAGCTAACATCATTCCTTTCTTTTCAGCCACATTGCACATGTCTCTGAATATACAAGGAGTTATAGGGATCAGTTTATTTAATGTTTTGTATACTTTCATATATTTTGAAACAGCATGCGTTAGATTTTCACACTGTGTATTAACCTATCAAAGGGCAGTAAGCTTGCAAGTGTAATTCAGTTTTTTTCAAAATTCCAATTATGTAAGTAATTTACTGAATTAATTTTGTTAGAAAGAATTAAAGCAACCTTAAAAGGAGAACACACAGGATTAGGCCTCACAGATTTAAACCTATTTGAATTGAATAAAAATTAAAATTTATTATGATAACTAATATTTTAGTTTTAAAAAGAAAGAAAAACAAATAGGCTAAACTCAATTTACATGGAGTTGGGTAGAGATGATTTCTTTTAATTGGATAATTGCCATTATATGGCCTTCTGTTTTCTCTATCAAGCCGATGCACGACAGCAGCATACATAGAATAAGAAAAGGAAGAAATTATCTAATTTCCAAAGTGAATTTTGGGAAGAGTACATTACTTCTGAGAAAAAATAAGGTAAACAGAGCAAATGAAACAAGCAGAGCAAAGGGCTCTGAACATGGTGTCATTCTGAATGTTGACCAATGTAATGGTACACTGAAATTATTCCAGTATATGTTTTCCAACAGAATACTAGAGAAGCAAACAAATATGGTGTAAGATTACTACTGTAAAAGTAATTAAAAAAACATTTGTTATAGCAAGGTGTATTAGTTTCCCATATAACAAGTTATCACAAACCTGGTGACTTAAAATAGTAGAGATTTATCCTCTCCCAGTTCTGGAGGCTGAAGGCTGAAATAAGGTGTTGACAGGGCCCCCTGAAGGCTCTTGGGAAGGACCCTTCTTTGTCTCTTCCCAACTTTTGCTAGTTCCCAGTAGTTCTTGGTTTTCCTTGGCTTGTAGATGCACTACTCCAATTTCTGCCTCTGTTGTCACATGGCCTTCCTCCCTGTATTTCTGTGTCATCTCTTCTTATAAGGACACCAGTCATTGGATTTAGGGCCCAATTTAATCCAGTGTAGTCTCATTTTAGTAAACTAAATCTGCAAAAATCCTACTGAAAAACAAGGTCATGTTCTGAGGTTCTGGGTGAACATGAATTTTGGAGGAATGCTGTTCAACACAAGGGAACAATCCTGTCAGAAAAATTCATGACCTATTCTGGAAAAAAAACCACCACCTCGTAGGAGACATCAATGAATCCAAGTCAAACTATCTGAGCATTTCCTTAAAGAAGGAGTTCATATTGTGGAAATGAAAATTTTTATAAAAATTTCTTTTGGGTGGGACTAAATGTTGGAATATATTATGACAGGAAAACATTCTGGTGAAAATAGTGTTTATTGAGGAAAATTAAGTGGCATAGAAATGCTTTTGCCCCACAAGTGTACCTTGCTTATACAATACTACTGAAAAGTCCGTTCATTTGAAAAACAGTCATTGACCACCTATCTTGTGCCAGCCACTGTTTTAGGAGCTAGTGATACATGAAGAACAAAACAGAGAAGGTCCCTGACCCCACGGAGATGAGACAGAAATGCGCAAACAGGAAAATTAAGATGTGTATCAGTAGTGATATATATTACGATGAAAATAAAACCTTCAATCAAATGTTTCAGGAAGTGGTGAGAGCATTCTTACCTTGTTCCTTGTTTTCCCTGACAGTGTGAAACAGTTTTTAACTATTATGTATGTTGGCTGTAGTTTTTCATAGATGTGTTTTATCAGGTTGAGGAAGTTCTGTCCAATTCTTAATTTACTAAGAGTTGTTCTTTTTTTTTAATCATGAATTGGTGTTGAAATTTTCTTCACCTGTTGAGATTATATGGTTCTTTCTTATTCCATATTACATTGTTTGAACTTTTAAAATGTTAAACCAGGGTTGTATATACCCCACTTGGTCATGTATAGTTATCATAATTATTTATTCAAGTTAATTTAATTAGTTAATTATGACCAAGGCAGATTTATACCAGGCATGTAACCTTGACTTAACATTCAAAAAATCAATGTTTAAATGTTTAAAGAATTATATATATGTATGTATGTATGTATGTATGTATGTATGTATATATACACACATACCCTGTATCAAAAAATACATATATATGCTAAAATTTTTATATGTATTGGGTGAGATATATTGAATCATAGTGGACTTTTTTCTTTTACTTTCCTTGGTTTTGTTATTGAGGTAATGTTGGCTTTATAAGATGTATTGGGAAGTGCTCCCTTCTCTTCTATTTCTGAAAGAGTTTGTGTGCATTGGTATTATGTTTTCCTTGATTGTCTGGAAAAATTTCCCAGTGAAGCCATCTGGGCTTGGAGTTGTCTTTTCATGAAGGCTGTTTAAGTATCAATTCAATTTCTTTATTAGATATAGGATTATTCAGATTCTTTTTAAGTGAGACTTTGTAGATGTCCTTCAAAAGATTTGTTTATTTCATCTATGTGGCTGAACTTACTGGTCTTTAACAATTTTTTTCAAGTACTTTAAAATTGTCATCTATTATCTTTTGGCTTGCAAGATTTCTGACATATGGAGTTACTGGTTATTCTTATCTTTGCTCTCTACGTGCAATGTGTGTGTGTGTGTGTGTGTGTGTGTGTGTGTGTGTGTGTGTGTGTGTGTGATCCTTTGCTGCCCTGAAGAGTTTTCTCTTTATCACTGAGTCAGCAATTTGATTATGATGTGCCTTGGTATGTTACTTTATAATTTCTGTTTCTTGAGATTCATTGAGCTTCTTGGTCTCTGGTTTTATATTTGGCATCAAATTTGGAAAAGTTTTAGCCATAATTAATTCTTCACATATTTTTTCTGTCAGTTCTTTTCTAGGACACCAATGTAATATAACTTATACCACTTGATACTGTCACACAGGTCATTGAGGCTTTTTTAAAAGTATCTTGTCTATGTTTATTTTAATGAGTTTAATTGCTACATTTTCAAGTTCATGAATCATTTCTTCTATAGTATCTAATTTGCTCATATTTCCATACAGTGTGTATATTGAAAACATTTTTAAAATTTATTTTGTCTGTAGCTGTTCCATTGGTCTTTTTTATATCTTCTATTTCTCTTCATCATATTTACGGTTTTCTTTAGATACTTGAGTATATTTTATAAGATGTATAATAGCTGCTTTAAGGTCCATATCTACTAATTCCATCATCTCTATCCTTTATGAATTTATTTATATTGAAAGATTTTTTTCTTTTGATTATGGATTATATTTTCCTGCTTATTTTGGATGGAATGCTGGATATTGCAAATTTTATTTTGTTGTGTGCTCGGTTTTGTTGTATTCCTTTAAATATAGTTGTCCATTTTTCCAGCATGCAGCTCAGTATCTTGCAGATCAGTCTGATATTTTCAAGGCTTGTGTTTAAGCTTTTTTATGGACATAGACCAGTTTTTGGGGGGGTGACTAATAAATCCCTACTATTAAAGCATGACCCTCTGAAGTCTCTATCCAATGTCCCTTGAACTGAGAGGTCTCGCACTCTCACTAGCAGGAACTAGCTAGAAATAGAGGGCTATTTCTAGCTCTCTCTGAGCCTTGTGTGAGTACCAAAAAAAAAATCTTCAGAATATTATTTTCCTCAGGATAAACATGACATTGAAAATAACATAACTTGATTTATACCTTTTCTCTCCCCACAAATAGATCTTTGTCTTCAAAAACTGTAAGGATTGATATTTACCTTTTTATTCAACCATTTGCTCTTATGTAACCAAAAATGTAAATTATAAAAACAAAACTGTCCCTAAAGAAATGCAAATTAAATGACTATAAAGGAAGAACCCATAATTAAGTTAAAAAGTAAAACAAAAAAATCTAATGCTTGTTCATTTTTAATTCTCAGTAATTTTGGTGATGCTGTAACTTGTTACAGTTTCTTGAAAAGTAGCTTTATGTACATAACAAGAGTCATAAAACTTATTGCATTCTTCCATCCAGCAGCCTGACTTTATGTGACATGTAACAAGGGAACTTCTCGGCTCCCTTCTGTCAGGTAGAAGATGATCTAACACACCTCAGGGGGAACCACAGCCTTCCTCAGTGTCACCCTCTGCTCAGACCAAAGCTTAATAAGTTAATCCACGTGTATTTCCATGGGCACAGGGCGGGTGGCTGGGGAGTAGGTTGCTGAGGGGGAGGGCAAGGGGTAGATAGAGAGAAGGAGATAGAGACACTCTCACAAGAGTTGTATGGGGAGCAAACCGAAGGAGCAATTCTCTGAGGAAAAGAAAAGTCTGTACTTCAAAACTCCTCTTTTTCAAGAGAAATGAAGGGTGAAGCAGCCTTAAGTCATGGTGTCTGTGCTACAGCCATCAATCTATTGTAAAACTTCTGGGCTATATTCTAAGAGAAATGGATGCAATGAATTAAATCCATAAGAGGGGAAAAATAAAGAGCATGGAATTCACTTAAATAACACTTAAAAGAGCTGGTGTGTTTATTCTGAAAGAGAGAAAACTTAGGGGGAAGTGGGGAAAGACATGATAGTTATTTTCTGAAACTTAAAGAACAATTTCACAAGGCAGAAAGGACTTATTTGTGTTGCTTCCAAGGATAAGCGGCAATACTTTCATTTCTGCCATAGGTGCATCCCTTGAGTCATGCCTTCTTCCTATATCCAAAGCCATCTCTGGCTCCTCAGTGTCTGAACTGAGCTTGATCTGAGAGCACAAAGCATGGGTTGTAGCATCTGGCAGGCCTGGATCTGAATTTCAGCTCTGTCACTTACTGAGTGTGTAACCTCAGGAAATTTAAAAAAACAAAAAACAAAACTTTTCTGTACATCTTCTTTATCAAATGGAGATAGTATCTCATTTTCTGGATAGCTTTGCAGACAAATATAAACACATAGTAGGTGTTCGATAAAAACCTTAAATGAATGAAAGAAATATAGAACAGTTGGCTATCACAAGGTGTTTGATTTAGGCTAGGAATAAGGAAGATAAAACTATTTCAATGCTCCTTGAAGTACTGAGCCCCATATCTTTAAGAATACTCAAGTAGAAATGAAGTAATTGCTTAGGAGAAATTATTTTTAAAAGATACGTTTTTTTCTTTGTATCTTTTTCCATGTCTATATTTTAAAGGGAACATTTGCAATGTCCATTCTAATGCTAATTCTTTCTTTAACCACAAGATGGCATACAAGGTCTAATCTTTGGGGAATTAAAAAAAGCTTTCCTCCTTAAAAGTGCATGAAGTAATCATATGTCTTTAAAAACAATGTGAATTTTAATAACCCCTAAAGGATAGCACAAACATACATTTAATTAATGTACTCAGCATAAATATTTTCTACATAACTGGAGAAAAGGAAATCCAACATAGTTACTCTAAAGGAAGATCACATATTTTTCTGAGTTAAAACACATACAAAATCAGATACAGGAACTTAGAAATAATATGAATATAATTGCTTAATTTAAAAGACAGTACAACCAAGTCTAAAGTATATTTTATAAGGATAAGAAAGTTTTATGCTGGTATTTGACATAGCACATGCTAGTTTTTTGTGTACATAGAATGAGAAAAGAACTAACATTGTTTAATTTAGAATTTGAGACTGATCACAAAAAATACAAAACTTTTCCACAAAAAGTAGTCTTGATCTGCGCTTGCAGTTGAGTAGGCAATATTTTAACACTTGCCTGAAATACTTAAGCTTTTTATAAGCACATATTAATAGGCAGAAGGAAATAACTTAGTTTTACAATATAATATATGTTTTTCGGTGACTTCAGGCAAATTGGTTAATCTCTTTGTGCCTCAAGTTTCTCTCATTAGTAAATTGCAGATAATACCTACCTCTATTTTTCCAGACTTTCTGTAGAGAAACTTAAGGGTGACAATCCAGTTGAAAAGGGAGGCTAGGAACCTTGTCTTGAAGCTAAAGTGGTTTGACCTGGAGTACAGGTTGATTTATTAAAGTTTTCAAAGAGGTTAATGGATATTATTGTGGGTTATGTGTACCGACACTTAGAGGGGTAACTGTCAACTCTGCAACGTGGCCAGGATTAAATTAGGAGAGGAAAGGAGAATGCTGGCACACAGTGGGTACTTCTCGTGTCGGTTCCTACTCCCTCTGTAGGTCCTATGTATACCCAAGAGTAATATTATTTTCTGAAGTTACATAGAATATACAACTTCTCCAAAACTGATAGCTTTTATTTAGATGACTTGCTTTGCCAAAAGCTCAGACTACTAGCATAGACCTTTCCATTACCACATAAGCAACAGTTAGCTATAGATTGTGATGTAAAAATAGCTTTATTAGGTGCACAAGAATATTCAAAAGGACAACTTGAACTGCTTTCTGACTTTGCATCTTTCACTATTTCTCTGGAGAAAAATACAAACCATTGGTTAGATTATAGATTTGATTCTAGATTCTAAAGATTAGATGTTCTTTCCCATGTCTTGGTAGAAATAAGGCATTTGAATGAATAGCCAAAAAGACAGGCAAGGTAATAGGAAATAAAACAAAGGCTTTAGAAATGAACACTAAACCAAATGATTGGATCATGAATATTTATGAGCTTCTTATAAATGACAATGGGCTCCTATTAATACTAACCAAAAACATGTGCAAAACTTAAGAATTTACATAAAATATTCATAACAGTGATTTATATTTTCAGCTTTCAATCACTGTTCTATGACTACACCCTTGGAATTCCCAAAATAGAACCATAATTTGTACATTAGAACAGGCCTTAATAGAAATCAGCACTTATTTTTTATTGTTCCTAAAATGAACTGCTTTCACATTTAATCCTGCTATTAAGTAGGGAAACAGCATAAGTATGCATTTTTCAACAAACACTAATTCAGTGCCCAGTAATTGCCAGGTACTGTGCTAAGAGCAGAGGATACAAAGCTACAGTAATGGCCCTGCCCTGGTCACCCTCCTTGAACACATGACAGAGGTGGAGTGGAGAAGGGAAAAGAACCATGCGCACAACGGGACTAAAACAAACAAATGTGGTCATGAGAGGTGTTATTTTCTGTTTTCTAACCTGAGAAAATTTTTGCATTTTTTACATGTAGCTGACAGACCATTCTCTGAAAAGGTGGTGGGGCATAGGCTTTCATTTCCCCCTCTCCTCAGACTATTGAATGTCCATATGGCAACACTATGATTTTAATATGGGATCTCATTCAAGATCAAATGCACACCTTTGCAAGGTAGGTAATGTTTTCTCCATTTAATAGGTAAGCTAACAAGCTCAGAGTGGGTAGGAATTTCTTTAAGATCTGTCTTACTCTGAAGCCCCTGCTTTGTCCCCATGCTGCCTCCAAAGAGAGATTTTCTGTCTGAAAACTGAACTAGGGGCTACAGGAGGAAGCACATGAATAATAGTAAACCTTACGAGGACTTAGTATGTATCATATACTACTTGAAGCATTTTATATGTATTAACTTATTTAATCTTCACAATCTCCTTGAGAGGTAGTATGGCTATTATACTCCCATTTAACAGCTAAGGAAACTGAGGCACAAAGAAGTCAGATAACTTGCCCAAGGTAACAGTATCAGTAATTGGCAGAACCAGGATTCAAATCCAGACAGTCTGGCTCCAGTGTCCCTGTACTTAAGCACTCCACATTAACTCAGACCAAATCCTGACTAAGACTACCCGCAAAGATCCTGCTGGGAAAGCTACCCCAGGCAGAAGGTACAGAGGTGAAGTGCGCTTTATGTCCCCAGATTACAGGGAGAAAAAGAGAAGTTAGTGTGGCTTAAGAGTCAGGACTTGCTTGATGAGGGCATGGGAGGACAGTAGAAGGGAGGCTATGAAGGAGGAAGACTTTTTCCTTAACGCTATGCAGATGAAAGTTTCTCAGTTTGCATTTTCTGTTTTTTTTTAAATAAGAAAATTCAGTCCAAGGATACCATTTTCAAATGTTAAAAACAGAGATGCATAATGGTTTTATATTGCATGCACATATGGACCAATTACTCACTCACAAACATCCCTGAACATTTTCTACTTGAGTATCTATGAATTAACTGCTTTATTACACATCATGTATTTTGATGAATGTGGGACTTCTAATAATTATCTGAAAAGTAGTTGATTCCATCATACTTTAGGTTTTTTCATACTTAGTTATGCCACAACAAAGTAATGCAGCTCAATGTAATATCTTTTAAAATAGTGTTTTTTGACTAATCAACTCTGAAATTTTAAAGCAGCAATCATTTGACTTAAATATATTCTCATCAACCACTAGATGGCATAATGTGTAAGAGTTTTATTCTAACAGGGTCAGCCAAGCACATGATAATTTGACCTATAACTTCAAAATAACATACTTGGGGAAATGTTCTAGCACTCAAACAGTTCATAATTATTTTAACCATATGTAGAAGTGGGTGGATAAGTTGAAATGACGTGGTCCTAATTTTTCTAAATTTTTTGGTTTTGTGGTATGCTGATATTACATAATGAACTAGTGACCAAACAAACCAAGGCAGTTCTGTTAAAAGAAATAAGGGAAGTCATGTCACAGCAAAATTAACCTTATACTCTAAATAGGTTTCTTTAACTCTAAGCAAAACTTGAAACATGACTTCAAGAAAAAAAAATGCTTGTACTCCTTCAAATTCTGCCTGATAAAAATTTGTACTGCCTATAATTTATTCTGAAAGCAGGCAAGTATCTAGTGCAAATGCTTCTCTCCACTCTGACTTGAAAGCTGTTGCAGAAGTCAACTGAAGAAAGAATATCCAACTGAAAAACCCCATCTGAGCGAGGATGTTCAATGGTAGGAAAGCATATTTTAAGAACCTTGATTTCTACACAAATTCTAAACACAGCACATTATTTTCATTAATCCTGTATTTCCATCTAGAAAAGAGGTCACATTGCTAATGAGCTGAAGAGCTAAGAAATGAGGTAAATGAAGTGAATGTAAAAAATAGGATCTTTAATTCTCCAGGCTCTGTTGTAGCACATTCAGCGAGTACTTTGAAATAAGTACACCCGAATAAGTGACTTCCACCATCTAGCTGATCCCGCACAAACTGAGGTGGAATCTCCTCTACTGTGGTGAAGCAGAAAAACTGCCTGTAGGGGTCAAAAGACCAAAGATGAGATTAAGGTCTCTTTCTTGATGTGGTCTAAGAGTCAATGATTTCTGAAGATATCATAATAATTTATTTTTGTATTTTACTACATTCTCCCTTGTTAGATACGATATGTTTGTTTCCTGAGTGAGAAATCTGTGGAAGAGGAAAAGATATTTGAAACTATGAAAAGGATGGAAAGCTAATTGGTGATATTTATAAACAGGTGGGTTTCCCCCCACATTTCTAAGTGATACGTTGATAAGGATAATGGGAATGGGAGTAAGAGAATCACCGAGGAGGTATTGTGAGATTCCTGTCACTGTGGCTCCTGTCCTACTTCCATTTCTGGCAGCCAATAGGCAGTGTGAAAATTAATAAAGGGAAACCTCATTAAACAGTCGACAGGCCAGAAGGGGGAGCCATACCCATCAACACCAATTCCAGAGAGAACTGTCAGTTACAGATACCAACCCAAGAATCAAGAGAAAAGAATCTTCAGTTTCTGGCTCTGACAGGAAAAGATGTACATCACATCTTCTACATAAAATCAACTACCCCAGCAACTTAGCCGATGAGAGAACACCATCACCCTGAACGCCTTCTTTTCTCCAATGGACTTTTGTCCAAAACAATCCCTCCCAAGGTCCTCCTTCTTCTCCATAAAATAACATTCCTCTCCTTTGGTGGATTTCTCTATGGTTTTGCTGCAGCTTGCATGTCTGCAATTGCAGTTCTCTGCTATTCCTAAATAAACCCATTTTCGTTAATAAAATAACTCACTGCTTCATTTTTAAGACTAACATTACATGGTGTCAGAGAAGTGGGATCCAGAGAAGATCTAAAACTTTGAGGCGGGTGAGCAAACAGGTGCCGGTACCCAGGAGCCCACGGAGCCCACTGCTTCTTGTTGGCCCTGGAGTTTAAGACTAAGTGCTTCTTGGATTTCAAATTCGTCTCTGTGTTTTGAGTTCTCTGGGTTATGTGGAATCTGTTTTAAGGCTTTGTCCTGTCTGAGCGTATCTGCTTGGCCTTTGGTTTGATTCCTTCTTGGAACCAGGCTGCTCCTATTGGATCTGTTCCCTGAAGGAGTTTTTCTTTTTTGCTCATAAGGAAAACCTCTAAGAAATGGTATTCCAGTTCTGGGGGTCCCCCTGCTGCAGGTACCCCAGCTAGTTTTATGTGTAAAAACTGTTGTCTCTCCTCATGTACATTTCTACTAAATGGACTGACTTAACCAATAGTAATTTAGAACACCAATGGCCATTATGGGGAACTTTCAATCTCTCCAAACTTGCTTTTCTCAAAACTGAACTGGATAGCCATGGATTTAAAATTGTTGAAACTAGGCACAGGATGCTTATTTTGATTGGTAGTTTGAAGCTTCCAAATGTTGCACAGAATCTAAAATTGCCTCTCTGCAAAATGCAATTTCTAGACTAAACTGAGGCAAGCAATTAAGCCAAAAAAGACTTCTAAAGGCCTTTTGGTTCCCTCCCTGCTCCTTTGTCTCCAAACTCACAGTAGCCCCATAATGCTCAGGCCCCACCTGTGGTGCTATCATCTACCACTGCCTCCACTTCCTCTGTGCCCTCCAGGTTCCCCATCCAAACTCTCTCCACCTTCCCTTTTCTCCCTTCTACCCCTCTTCCTCTTCCTCTGAACCTATCAGAAGCTGCCCCTTTAAAGTTAAGTCTTCCTAGGATCCAAATAAGCCCCAAGTTTCTTATGTTCCCTGGACGAAAGCTGAATTATGAGCTATAATTAGTTTCTGAGGACCCCCATTGGTTTGCTGAAGAATTTTAACATAGTTATTCAAACTTACCAACCTGGTTTCTCAGATTTATATCAATCAATGTACATGCTTGTTGGTGCGGGCCAGGCTGGATGAAACTAGCCCAATGGAAACATCCTGAACAGGATTTAGAAAAATAAGCCCTTAACTTTCAGCAAAAGTTTAGAACACTCACTGGAAATCTCCACCGAGCAATACCAGTAGCTTTCCCTAAGCCTGTTGACCGGAACAAAAGTCAGGCCTAAACACAAAAGCCTGATGAACCTGTTCGTGGTTATTACAATTGACTCTAAATTGTTTTTAAAGAAAATCATGGTCTCTCCTTAGATGTTGGATCCACCAGGATAACATGTGACTCTGTTTACTAATGGGCTGAACTGGGATTGTTTTTTCTTTTTACTTAAAAGGACCAGGATGGAATGGGAAACTATGTCCCCTACAGATGTAGTTAGTCTGACAAAGTGGCCCCCTTGCGCCCTAGATGAGTCACCTGAAAGAAGGACCACTAAAATTCTCAGTTTTCAACTCTGGCAAATGAAAGCCCTTAAACAAACCCCCAAGTTTTGCTGTTACTGCAAAGGGCCAGGACACTGAGGAAAAAAAGGGTCGTTTAAATGTCAGCCCTCCAGGCACCTTCAGACCTCTAGCCAGACCTTCCAGTGTCCTCCCAGCTCCCAGTGACGCAGCTCTGAGGACCTGCAGGGGCTTTTCCAAACCCTCCTTCTTAATCAGCTGAGAGAAGCCACTCTGAAGACTGGAAATAAATCTTTCTGTCCTTATTGATGCTGGGGTTACATTTTCAGTGCTCAAGTTCCTATCTCTGAGCCTCTTCCCTTTTGTTTAGGACCTTTGAGAGATACCCGCTCTTTTCTCCATAGTTGACTCTCCCTCTGTTCGTATATGGGGCCATGATTTCTTAGAAAAATATCAGGTGGGAATTTCTTTTTCCCCAAATGGGGAACTAATTCTAGAATTTGAAGGTTGCAATCAAAAGAGCCAATCAAGTGAATTAAATGACCCGTCAACATCTTTTATTTGCTTCATTTTTGACAGTTCTATAGCTGAGTCTGGGGACACCCATCATTAGTCCCTCTTGGATCAGCTACTGTCCTCTTTATGGGCAAAATCTTGCACTGATATTGGCAGAATCTGCAGTGCCTACCTCACTTGTCCCACCTGTCCAAAACACAACCCAGGGAAACCCATGAGCACTGCTCCCAGACACTTTAATTTACCTAACAGGCCATTCGAGGTTTGGCATATGGGTTTCATATAGCTTCTCTTGTCTCACATAAATGTTTTAGTCATAGTTTCTATGTTTTCTTACTGGACTGAAGCCTTCCCTTAAAGACAGGCCACTGCCTTTTTGGTGGCTAAAATTCTGTTAGATAAGATTATCCCTACCTGGGAAACTCCTCTTGAACCTCATTGTAATTGGGGGAAGCCAATTTGCTGGCACGGTGCTTTGACAAGTCTGCTATTTGGCTGTTTTTACAGCAGTTTCATTCTGCATACCATCCTCAGCCTTGAGGGTTAGTTGGACACACTAGTGGCACTATTAAGACTCAATTGTCAAAATCTGTAGAGACTTTCCAAATATCTTCCTTGACTGAAAGCACCACCGTTGGTCCTTCTAATGTCAGATCCTCCCCCTTTGGAACTCATAGACTCTCCTCTGAGATAGTCACAGGATATCCAGTGTCCCCGGCCCTTGCCTCCTTTGAACCACAGTTGAAAAAAGGAAATGTACTTCAATATGGTAAAAGCTTAATAATTTCTATTAAAAATACCATGCTTTGAAACCAAAGGAACAAAACAGCAGCAGACTCACAGACTCCAAGAAGGGACTAGCTGTTACCAAAGAGAACAGGTTGGGGAGGGTGGGACAAGGGGATTAAGGAGCACTATAATTAACAGTCACAATATAGGTAGGTCACAGGGAAGGCAGTACAGCACGCAGAAGACAAGTAGTGACTCTATAGCATCTTACTATGCTGATGGACAGTGACTGCAATGGGGTGGGGTGGGGTAGGGGACTTGATAATATGAGTGAATGTTGAAACCACAATGTTGCTCATGTGAAACCTTCAGAAGATATGTCAATGATACTTTAGTTAAAAAATAATAACTATGGTTTGGTAAAGCAATATCTTCACAATGCGCTACCAGGAGATGACCACCTGAAGCATCACACCTTGCAACCTGGACACTTTGTCCCCTGGGAAAGATGCCTCCAGAAAAACCCTGAAGCCTCCTGGAAAGGCCCTTATCAGCTACTGCTAAGCAACCCTGGTGCCACCAAAACCCAGAAAATAGACTCTTGGACTCACGTGACACATCTAAAGAAAGCACCAAACCCCAACTGGACCTGCTCACCATCTAATGACCTGAAAGTAAAGATGTCCCAGAACTGAAGTGGAGAACATCTGATGGGACAGCTTTCATGCCTGGACCAGGACTTTATACCTTTTTCTCACTGTTGCTTCTTCTGTAGAAAGGCATGCTCTTGCCTGCATTTCGCAAACCCTTGTGAAAAAGGGGAACCTCTTCTTCTGATTATGACCTTTCAGAAACAGCTTCATGATAATTCTGTGACAAATTAGTCTTTTCACTTGTTTTTTCTGAGTGGTTAGAAGGTTCGGAATTCACAGAGGTCCTTCTTTCATCTGAACTATTAACTGACTCTGGATTTGTATCCAAAGTCATGGTCTCTGAATTTACAAACTTACAGGCTGTATTATTGGATAACACTTGTTCCCAAACAGTGTTTTTTGAGATAACAACACTATTTTTATATATCTCTGAAGTTTTACTGTTTTGCAAAAAGTTCATCAGTCATTGTTTTATGTTTATACCTACACTGTATCTTCCCAAATGCACATGGCGAATCTTTCAGTGTTCTCTGGCAGTATTTACTATTCTGCTTTCACAGCTGCTTTATGCATGGACTTGCAGGACGCATATGCCACTCGGGGTTTGCCTCTGTAGGGGAGCTTTTCTCCCCTAAGTCAGAAGACTGCCAATAAGTATTTTCAGTTGGCCACTTTCGGACCTAGGGCTCTGGTTTAGAACCATTATATAATTTGAAATTGTTATGTTACTTTAATCCTGTACTTGTTGCCTGTCAAACCTTTAAAGAAACAATGTACCCAATAAGGAGATGATTTCCAGTGCTTATAATCTTGACAAATACGGACTATAGATGGGAAATGCCTGAGAGTTCTCAAATGGGTTACTCAAATGTGACCTCAGCAGGTTTCCAGTCTGTACAATTTCCCTCCAGTGTGGGACATGACACCCAGGAAAGGTCTTTCCTGGCACCAAGAGACAAAAGGCCACTGGATTAAGAAAACCTGAATCTTGATCAGTAATGCTTTTGGAGAAAGATCTTGATCAAAAGTGGTAATGTGAAAATTCATAAGGGGCAATCTCACTAAAATGGAGTTGGGAGGCCGGAAGGGGGAGACATGCCACTCAATTTCGATTCCAGGAAGACTTGCCAGTTACAGACCCCAAGAGGAAAAGATGTACATTTCACCTCCTACAACAAATCTGCTACTCCAGCTACTGAGCCAATGAGAAACCATCATCATTCTGAACTCTTGTTTTTCTCCAAGGGACTATTATTCAAAACAACCCTCCCAATGTCCTTCTTCTTCTCCATAAAATAATGTTCCTCTCTGTTGGATTCCCCTGTGGTTTTACCACAACTTGCATGCCCCAAATTGTAGTTCTCTGATGATTCCTGAATAAACCTATTTTTGTTGGTAAAATAACTGTCTCATATTTAAGGTTAACAGTAGCTAAGCTGTTTCCTCTTTAGGTTCATATGAAAGGTAAAAATGATATTTCCTATTCTTGTTCTTATGTTTAGAAAAGGGCATATAAGTAATTTCCAAAGGGTTTCTTCTGATGGCTCAGTTAAATAGTAGAAAGTGGGATGATAGATGTTTCAAGTTAATAGGATAATATATTTTAGACACTTAAAATTACTTACTTTAAATTCCATTTTTTAGGAATTTTTAGTTCAATTTTCTTCTATTTATGATAATATTCTCCAGTGAAATTTTGAACTTCCAGCACTGAAATTAGAGCATTAAAAAATAAACTATGCATACGTTCTTTAATAGTAGCTCAAAGTTTAAAATAATTCATTTCTCATTAAATTGATATGTGGTAATGATGTACACTGTATAGTCCAAGTCATATTACAATGCTCAAGCACTTCCCAAATGTTTTCCTTTTACTTGAACTTTGTAATATTGTTTGAAGTAAGTAGATTGTGACTTTGAAACTTTTCATTATAATGACATTTGTTTATATATCACTTACAGTAATGAAGACAGTGTTAAAAGAAGCCATATAGAAACTACAGACACCACAGATTAACAAAATTCTAATTTGGCACTTCAAGTGGCAAAATAAAATCCTGGAGTTGGAAGGAACATTACAGATTTTGATCTTTCACAAAACAAGAATCTGCAACAGACGACCATCCGGCCTCTAAATGAATCCCTTGCCAACAGAAGAAAACTCTCTTCTTCGTCGTTGGAAGACTGCCTGCTTCGTTGACAGACAGTAAGGGCACAATGTCCCGCTTTAATCTGAGTGCTGAGTTTCTGCTGGTTCTAGTTCTGACCTCTGGAGCAATACTAAGTTCATCCCTTCCCCATGGGAGGGGACCTTTCTAATACTTGAAGATAACTCTCAAGGCAGCCTCAGTTGCTTCAACTTTTCCTTAAGACGTGACTTTCTAGAAGCCTAACCATTCTCATTATCCTGGTGGTGAACTTTGTCAATGTTCCTATCAAGATTTGCATCCAGAACTGGCTCAGGATCTTGATTTCATCTGAATAGCAAAAGTGTAAGTGGGTTACTATTTCCTTCAATTTGTGTGCTACACTTCTATCAATTCAGCTCAGATCTCCGTTAGTATTTTCTGGAAATCACATTACACCACTGGCTCATATGTTTATGATTAATTATAAGCCTTATGCCTGTAATCAAATTCACATGAAATTTATTGAAATTTTATACACATACATATACCCTAACATCTATCTTTCTATCATCTATATACAAATATCCACCTATCATTTCTTTATATCATCTCCCTGTTCCTTATACTGTCCTGGGTTTACAGTACTTAACTATTTAACCAACTAGATGTACTCTGCAGTAGTCTTGCCCTTATCTAGAGCTTCCTTCTTAACAATGATTAATTAACCACTTCTAGCTTTATGAAATTCATCCTCAAAAGCAAAAACGTTTAAACTGAATAGTTGTTTTCTTCTACTGGCATTACCTGATTTTCTCCTGCAATGTTCTTATCCATCCCTTAATTTCTTTTCTTCCTTCAAATATACACAAGTACACATACATTTATGTTCCTATAGGCTTTACTAATATTCTTTTTATTGGTACTTAGGCTTATACTCCTCCCTTTCATTAAGGAAGCACATCTGAGACTTTCAAAGCTCTTAATGAGATCTCATTATTTCCTTTAGATGATTGTAATAACTAATATTAATAAAGTTCTTACTACATACTTGGCACTTGGCAGCAATTATCATGAAAATACCCACTTTACAGATGAACAGATATAGAAAGGTTGAGTAATGTCTTCTGAGTGGGACCATTTATTACAACTTAGACAAAATTTAAAATTTATTTAAGGTTTCTATTCAAGGATAATTCATAACTTCCTTCATTTTTTTGAAATGGCCTTTCCTACATTTTTTATTTGACTATATATGGCAGTCTCTTCCCTATATATTATGAAACTCCAAATGGCATGGTCATCTTTCCTAAATATTCCCATTTATTTTACATCATTGACTCATTTTCTTCATTGCTTTCTCTAATATCTAAGAGATGAAAAACGTCACAGTATTTGTGCAAACTTTTAACACTTCATATTTTATCCCTCTAATTTTTTCACTCATCTGTCTCCTATCATCTGATCACAACTCTTCAAACAGATTATCATAATAATTATCTTCCTGTCTCCAACACACAGCCAACTGTCTAGCCAACTGGAGGGAAATAAGGGTGAGGCTGGGAGAGAGAGCGCAGAAGTAAGAGTAAACAAAAGGAGAGGACGAGTGACATTTTTGTCAGAAGTTCTGGAAGTTGAAATTCCCCTTCAGTACCATATCTTGCCTTTGAGGCAGTTTTGTTGTCTGTGGTAGAAAATCACCCTCTATTGCCTCCATAATAGAGTTGTGCTTCCTTGCCTTCTTCCTGTGCCTTGCTGGGCATTGCTTTTATTCTATTCTTTCCATGACACATCTCTTGTCCAACACCTATATAATTTTTCTGCAAATTATTTTTCCCCTGTTAGGAATGTCATATTCAAAGAAAGAGAATAGCACCAACTTTCTTTAGCATGTTTTATTTTTACACAGATTATATCATACTAACCATAGAGTGACTTAAAATAGAGTAGATTGTTTTTGTCAATGAAAAGATGTGAAAAACGTGCTACAAAGAGTTAAATGAATAACCTAAATTCACTAAACTATGTGGCAAAGCTATGGGGCTAAGGAGTTTCTAAAGTCTGACATCATGCTCTCCCGCTAGGTCTTTCCAACCTTGGTTGCACATTGTAATCACTTGGGGAGCTTTAAAAACTACTACCGCCAGGTCCTGCTCCCAGAGATCTTGATGTAATTAGTCTGGGAGTATGCCCTTTAGATGGGAAAATTTATAAGCTCCTCTGGTGGTTCTAACGAGCAGTCAAGACTGAGAACCTCTGCATTAGAATTAGGTGATTCTGCCTCTTGTGTCCAAATGCATTTTCACTGGCTCTATGACTCAAAGAATGAGTTTCCTGGGGCAAAAGCAAGCATCCACATGCTGCTTCAGGGTGTTGGGCTGTCTTGATGACAGCAAACAAACTTCAGGGAGCCTCCGCTCAGTATTACAGGGTACACTGGTCTGAAGGAGTTCTTTTCCTCTAACATAAACATTTCCTTATGGGGATCATATTCTATCATTAAGGTGCTGCTGCCCACAACCATATGTACTGGTGAGTTCTCTGCCAGACTTTTATTTGCCATTCTCTAGTGATGGACAGAGAATAGTGGCTCATCAGTACATGTTCCCATATGATTACCTATGATTAGGCACTCATAAATATAATTATTGAAAAATGTATGGCGCATACTTCAGAGTTCGAATTTAAATCTCAGGCTATACTGATATAACAACTTTATATCATGTGATGGAGGCAGTGTAGTAAGGTAGGAAGAGCAACAAGGATGGAGTCAGAGGATCTGGTTCAAGTTCCTGGGCACAACCTATCTGTTCTAATTAATAATAGCCATACTTATTGAGCACTCACTATGTGCTAGGCACTGTTTTAAGTGTTTCAACCCTATGAGGTATGTGCTGTGATTATTCTCATTTTACAGGTGAGGGAACTGGGGCACAGAGAGGATAAGAAACTTACCCAAAGTCACACAACTAGTAAATGGGAGAGCAAGGATTAAACCTCAACAATCTGGTTCCGGAATTTATATTGTTTACAAATATATGATATAACCTCTTTTATGTGTGACCTTACTTAGCTTCTCTTGTTCTTGATTTCCTTATCTGTAAAAAAAGAGTAATAGTAATAATAATGCACTAATATGACAAGGAGTTAACATCCAAAATATATAAAGAACTCATACACCTCAGCACCCAAAAAACAAATAACCGATTAAGAAATGGGCAGAGGACCTGAACAGACACTTTGCCAAAGAAGAAATTCAAATGGCCAACAGGTACATGAAAAGATGCTCCACATCACGAATCATCAGGGAAATGTAAATTAAAACCACAGTGAGATATCACCCACACCTGTTAGGATGGCTAACGTCCAAATGACAAGGAACAACAAATGCTGGCTAGGATGAGGAGAAAGGGGAGCCTTCCTACATTGTGGGTGGGAATGTAAATTAGTTCAACCATTGTGGAAAGCAATATGGAGGTTCCTCAAAAAACTAAAAATAGAAATACCATTTGACCAAGTAATTCCACTCCTAGGAATTTACCTGAAGAAAACAAAATCCCTGATTTGAAAAGACATATGCAACCCCTATGTTTACTGCTGCACTATTTGCAATAGCCAAGATATGGAAGCAACCTAAGTGTCAATCAATAGATGAATGGATAAAGAAAAGAAAACGGAATAAAAAGAAAAGGAATCCTCCTGTTTGCAACAAAATGGATGCATCTAGAGGGTATTATGCTCAGTGAAGTAAGCCAGGTGTGGTGGCAAATACCATATGATTTCACTTACTTCTGGAGTATAAAAACAAAGCAAAACAGAAGGAACAAAACAGCAGTAGATTTATAGACACTGAGAAGGGACTAGGAAGGGGATGGGGAGGTTGGGGGAGAGGGCAAAGGGATAAAAGGGCACAATAATTCTCAATCACAATTTAAGTTGGTCACAGGGACAGTAGTACAGCATGGAGAATACAGTTAATGATTCTGGAACATCTTACTATGTAGTAGATAGTGACTGCACTAGAGGGGGTGAGGATTTAATAATATAGGTAACTGTGGAACCACTGTGTTTCATATTTGAAGCCAACATAAGATTGTCTGTCAGTGATCTTTAATAAAAAAATAATAATACCTAGCTCATAGGGTTGATATACCACTACGCATGGCATATATTAGATGTTCAATAAATATTGGTTGGTAAATGAATGAAAGAATGATAAGATTGGGATGCTTAAAAAACATAGTACAAAGTATACTCTGTAAACTGTATTATACAAGATTAAACTTGCTGTTGTCATGGCACACATGACTATGGATAGATCTGTGACACAAAAATATGGAAAAGAGTTAATATCCCAAATCAAAATATAACTGCTCATCACTATTCATAAAATAAAAAGCACTTAAAATATGCACAAGAATTTAATAATATTTCCAGTGATAAGAATGAACTGTAGAAAATGAAGTTATTAGAAGTTTCCCTTTTATTTCTGAGTCATTGAAGCAGCATTCTATAATCTAAAAAGCTTCATCTTTATTATTGCCAGGAAATTAGACTCTTAAAAAAAGATAGTATTGGATCTAATCCAGATGAATTATCTAAAGGCAAAATGGCCAGCAGCACATGTAAGGTTTACATTTAATTTCTTAAATTAAGTGCTGGTTATTATTGAAGGAAAGCTCTTGGAACATTCTTATAATAAATCTCTGGGGGAATAAGAGTCAGGGCGATTGTGAAATCTTGCACCAAGGCCCAGAATCCAAGTCTCAGATTTTCTTCCTGACTTGAGGCAGCCATTACCAGCTATTGCCTTCCCAAGGAGGGATGGATTACATACTAGGTTAGTGACGAGGTAGAAACAAGAACCAAATCAAACATTTTCATGTCAACTCTTTGGAAGAAGAAACTGCAGTCAGTAGTGTTATATTATTTTCTCCCATTTTTAATTGTTCTTACTGCAAGACAATCATTTCCAAATTTCCTTAAGTTTTGGCATATACTTCTATTATTAATTTTTTTCTAGCCATTTGAAGTTTACAAGTGCCTCTATGTATTTGCACATTATTCCAAAAAGCACCGTTCTATGCCAGTCGGTTCATTTCCTGGTTGAAGGAGCGGATGCTGAGTGTGCCTAGAGCTCCCTGGAGTGTGCCAGCTGCCTCTCGACGTGGTTTGTGCTGAGGGTTATTGCCTTCTGGAACCCATCCGACCTCCTCACTGCCTCACACGCAGAATGTACTTGTGATGTGTTTCCTGAATTGACTGAGCAATGCCCTTTGAAATGAAGTAAACATTGATGTACTCTGGTATCAAAAATAATAAAAGTACTTACACCGATAGAGTTATAAGAGGCTGTGTTTTTTAAAACATCTGGAATAATTTTTCTTAACTAATTTATGAGAAAAGTAATGTGTAATCCTATAATAATTAATAACCAACATCCTGAAAGAACATGTCATTTTTTTAGAAGTTGTTGATGTAACTTATTTTTTTTATATTTGTTAAGCTTAGTACTACTTCTGCCCTAATTTGTGCCTTAAAACTAGAAACTCTTTTTTGTGATTTTTTGCTTTATCGAGACCTATTACAAGATTATCACAATGATGAGATGAAATTTGATGAGACCACAGATTAAGGCAGTAGTCATGGGGTGAGTGAGGGGAAACATTTATAAAGTAGGTGATAAAACCTACGAGGCTTAATGAAGGAGATGAAGAGGTCTAAGAAATGTCTATGATTCTGGTTTAGGCAAGTAAATGCAATAACAGTGATCTACCACTAACCAGCAGAGGTAATAAAGGAGGGAAGATAGGTTTTGGGGCAAGATAATGACTTCACTTTGGGCCATCTTAAGTGTGAGATGCCCGTCACACATGTGGGTGAGGTGTCCAGTGCACAGCTGTAAATACGCGTACAAATTCAGAAGAGGGCCTGGCTAAAGGTGGAGAGATGAGGCTTTAGGAATTACTGGCAGGTAGGTTAATGAAAATCAAGGCAGTGGATGAGCTCTCTAAGAAACATGAATGAAGAAGTGAATGAAGAGAGGTTTTGCTAAGGAATGAGGGAGAGGAGCACTTAGGAAGGAAGGAGGAAAACCGTGGATGGATGGTGTCACCTAACTCAAGGAAAGCATAGCTGATGAGAATGCAAGGAAAATAAAGACGAAAATGTAATACCCGAACCTGGGAATCAGGAAGTCACTGGTAATGTAAAAACGTAGCATTTTGGTAGGATGGCTGAAGCAAAGTCATATTTCAGCAAGTGAGTGAAGACTGGATAGTCTACTTTGATCCAAATAGTGAAATAGTATTCTAAAGGTTTCATTAGAAAGTTGTCCTACTCTCTCCTTCTGCTGTTTTCGTTCCTAATATATGATGGCAATGGATGATTTTTCTGTAGACTGATAGACTGAAAGGCATCCATTCATATGTTTTCTTATTATCTTTCTACTTAATGTTTTCTCTGCCTTTGATGATAACTGTGTTTAGAATCAAAAAATTTCCTCTTGCTCTGAAAGATTCTTTTTGGTTGGAGGGAGTAAATTAAACCTCTTAAGACTGAGAACTTTGCCTTATATTCCTATAATTGCCTCTCTTTCCTTCTGGCTTTTAATCAGACTTCAGTCGAGGGCTCTATACAAAAGAGGAACTATATTAATAGTTGTTGAATGATTAACATATAGAGCCAACAAAGAAGTTTATCACCCTCAAATTGCAAATATATGTCAATTAATCATTGAAAGCAAGACAAGCTGATATTAATTCAGAGATTAATATATATCAAAAGGACATGGGATAAAGCTAGATCACCTTACATGGACTTCTGTAATATTCTGTGGCTTTTGATGTGGCTATTCCAGACCATGTCTTGTAGTAATCATGAAATGAGACAGCTTTAATTGATCTGAAAATGTAAATTAAAATCAGACAATGAGTAGTTTCCAAATTTGCTTTATAAAATTCTTTTTATCAGAGTGGACTGTTTCAGATAACAATATCTTGTTACAAGACATTAAACTGACTTGCAATTTCTAAATCATTCCACTAATACATACCAATCACAAAAAGAAAATCTGCCCAAATCATTCTTCAATAATAAATGTAAGTCTGCACCTGTGTCCATTATAAAAAGAAAAATGTAGGTTTTAGATATCTGCCTTTCATGACTAACATCAAAAAAGAACTTTAAGGGAAGCATCATACCTGTACATTTTCTCTTTCTACAATCAATAATTTTCTTAAATTTATATGCCAAATTTCAGTAAAATTACCTTTATCTCCTTTTTATTATGAGGAAAAATAAAACACCAGAATTGAGATTAGCTTAATTTTTACACGGAGTTTGGTCATTTTCAGAGAGGGCAAAAAACCCATCTGATATTCCCAGCTAAACTTTCCTTCCCTATGCTAATATTCCTAGGTCTTAATGGGAGAACAAAGATTGTTATAAAGTTGTGAACAGGACCTATGCAACAGTCTCTTAACTGCATCTCCAATTTCCATTCCTACCAACTTCTTGAACACAGAGATTCTCAGAACTCTACAAGCAGATCATTACTTTGCGATATTTTTCAGACATGTGAAATCACCCAGTTAACTGGCTCAGATGCTTGAACATCAAATGGAAAAGACTTTGGTCTGTCTGCCATTTTAAGTTTCTTGCTCTTAGGAGGAAGAAACAACTTTTTCATTAGAACAAGTATACTAGCATTACTTTCTATAGGGAACTTGTAGGCATTGTAAACATTTGACTCAATTTTGAAACTAATGGGGCAATATCTAAATGTGTTAATGCATTCATTTTTGAAAATGATAATTACAGACACCTAATTTTAAAGCTAACTTTAAAGTTTTTCAAATGTGTTATTACTTTTGCAATCACACTCTAGTAGAAATCTGAAACTTGGTGAAGATAAATTAATCACTACTATTATTGCTTCCAGAGCTACATGCAGTGCTTTGCGCCACTAAATGATATACTAAACTAACATTAATTTGCCAGGGAAATGTTTCGGCATTTGGCAACAGAGGTAACAAAATGAAAGGCTGCATTATATCTTCTGCATGAAAAAGCTTGTGATCAGTTTGCTGTCACAGATCATTTAGCAGACAACAATGACCCAAGAGGAAGGAAACTGTCAACACACTGTCTCATGAAAAAAAATACACCATCTTTAGGCACAATCGTCTCCATTGTTTTTTGTCTGTTTGAAGGTGACCCATGACCCTCTCCCTTCCCAACGGTGCCCTGTTCAATTTCAAACTGTTAGCCTTCAGGGGATTTCTTTTCTTCCCCCAGAATAATTAAAAATATTATCCTAGAAGGCAAAATTTTAGTATGTAGTTTGAATGTATAAAGCAGAATGTCTTAAACATTTGGAGATATTTGCATTTTCAATTTTGTAAAGGAAAGGGCCCCTTAAAATAAGGGTAACTATTTTACTATTATTCAGATAAACTGCTATATTGACAGGGCTACGTACAGTATAAAAATACATGTGTTTATAGTTTCAACCAATAATAGGAACTTATTGAGTATTATCATTGGAATTATGAATATGAAAAAGTAGAAGATTTATTTAAAATGGAACATCAGAGCTTATTATCCAGTTGGGAAAATAAAATATATACCTAAACTAGTAAACAGAATAGCTTTGTATGTTCACAAAATAAAGTATTACATCATTTAACACAGATATTTGGTATTAAATGACAGATACTGCTTTGACAGAGGCAGTAAGAGAAAAAGTTGGAAAAGGGAGATACAACTTTGTTTTGGAGTCATTAGGGAAAAAGTCACTTGGGATATGGATCTGGAATAAAGGAAGGAGGCATTTTAGGCAAACAGTATTAGCAATAGCTCAGATAGGAAGGAGCACGGTGTATGCATGTGACATGCAGAAGATGTGGAGGAGAGAGTTGATAGTAACAGGATAGTTGAGTAGAGTGGAGAACTCTAGTTTCAGGAGTTGGAATTTTGATAAAATAAGTGAAAGCAGGCAGTGTAGGTCCTCATATGTAGGCAGAGAATGGGTTAGAGATGATGCACTAATCTTGATTTATTAGGTGATAGAGAGCAGTCAAAAGTTCTAGAATAAGGCAAGTAAATTGTGAAATAAGTGTGTAAGCTTTTTTCTGGCATCAAGACACAGGTGGATTATATGAGAGAGTAAATTCAGAGGACCAAGTTAAGAAGCAAACGCAGTAATTCAGGCAAGAGACACCGGAGCTAATGCTGCAGTGCAAGCAGAGACTGAGAAGGGGAGGAGGTGAAGCTACAACACTGCTGAAGAATTGGCTGGAATGGCTGCCTGACAGGGTGTGAAAGGTGAAGGAATCTGAGGGTCAAATATTCTTCTCAAGCCCAGAAGACCAGCTAGTTTTGCTATTAATAGAAAGCATCTAAAGAAACTGAAGTAAAATATGAGTTTCATTTTAAACATGGGTTTTAGGTGATGACCTTTAGGAGTGTGATTGAGAAACGGAGGCTGGAAATAATAGATTTGGGTCAAATCAACATAAAGGTTGATAGATGATGCCACTAGGGAAAACAAACTCCAAGTAAGTAAGTGTTTAGAAAAGAAAAAGCAAAAACCAATTCATAGTTAAGAGGAGTCAGTGAAGGAAACAAAGAGGATCATTAAGGGCAGAAGAGAGTCATGATAGTGCTATTTCATGCAACTTCCCAGCCATAACTAAAGCCTGATGATTAAATCCCTGCATATCTCTGGATATTTAACCATGTAATATCATGATTAAGGGTAAAGGCTTTGGGATCACCTGGCCTGGGTTAAAACACTCTGGCTACTTACGATGTGTGACTGTGGGCAAATTACCTAACTTCTCCACTCCTGTTTCCTCATCTACAAAATAAGAGAGAGAACTTTCTGCAACAGTTTTTTTTGAGCATTCAATGAAATCCAAGGAAAGAGCCAACTAAGGGGCTTGACATCACTTAGCACTCAGTGTCAGCTGGCCTCTCAATTGCCTTAGAGAAGTACCCCATCATTTCTCTCTTTCAAACTCTAGACAGCTTCCTAATTGTTTTTCTTCATTTTTTTATTATTTTATTGTCTTTATAGACATTTTATATTGATGTAGAGTTGATACACAGTATTATATTGGTTTCAAGTATACAACATAGCGATTCAACAGTTATCTACATTATGAAATGCTCACCCCACATAGAGTAGTGAAGTTACTATCTGTCAACATAGGAAGATGTTAGAGAACTACTGACTATATGTTGTACTTTCATCCCTACAGCTAATTTATATTATGATTGAGATTTGTTTTTCTATCTCAATCTCTCCCTATTCCAGGTTATGAAAACCACACTCACTTGAAAACCCCATTTGGTTATCTCATTTTATAGGATGGCATCTAAACAACTTCAAATAACCAAATGTGGTTCATCATCTTGCCATTTCTAACCATTTCTGCCACCATTCATCTGCACATGCCAAGGCCCCATCACATGGACCTACTTGATGATCCTGCATATACCACAACATTGCACTTCTTTATCTGGGCAAGCAGTTCTACTGAGAGAATCTTTTGTCCTCTGTGCCAGCCAAACTCTAACTTATCAAGGTTCCTGTCCAATAAAAAACTATTTTGCATATGGAGGTTGTCACAGGGTACATTGTGGTTGCTTCCCCAACAACGATTCCATTCTTCCATCATGTACATGCCATTTGGTCTGAATGACCCCACCCCTGTCTCTAGGTCAGGGCCTGGTGGGTTTAGGGCTGTCTGACCAATGTAACCAGTTCAGGGGCAGGAACTGGACCTAATGAAATCCAATCAGAGTGAAATTTCTTCAAACTTCCTAGTGCATCTTGATATCTAGGAGTGTCAGTCCCCTTCATTCTTCTTAAAGATTACCTTGTTATCCTAAATCCTTTCAATTTCTAGATGCATTTTAGTATCACCTTGATAATTCCAAGAAAAAAAAAACAACTGCTGAGATTTTGATTGAGATTAAATTGAATCTATAGATGAGGTTGCGAAGAAGTGACATCGTAATAATATTGAATCTTTCCCATGTCACAAACCTTGTATATGCTCTTTTACAATTTCCCCCAGATACATTTTGTGGTTCTCAGTATAAATGTCTTATTCATCTTTTATTACATTTTGATGCTGTTGTAATGTTATTTTTAAAATTTCACTATGTATTGATTGCTATACAAAAATATAGTTGACTTTTTAAATACTCATTGTGTATCTACCTTGCTAAACTTAGTTATTACTTTTCAAGCTTTGTATATCATTTGGATTTTACTAGGCATAAAATCTGTCACCTGTGAATAAAGATAGTTTCCTTCATCCTTTCCAAACTTTATAATTTCTGTTTCTGTTCCTGGTCCCATGGCCCCGGCTAGGACCACTAGTACAATGTGGAATAGAAGTGGTGTTACTAAACTAGGAGAAAAGCATTTAACATTCCACATTTAAATGTGAGGTTGGCTGTTGGATTTTTGTAAATTCCCTTCATTGGAAAAAGGAAATTCTCTTCTATTCCTAGTTTTCTGAGAATTTTTATCACAAATAAGTGATTCCTTTTAGCAAATACATTTTCCGGATTCACTGAGATAATTTCATAGTTTTTTCCTTTATTTGGTTAACTTGGTGAGTTACAGTGATTGATTTTCAAATTTTAACCCAACTTGACTTTCTTCAAATAAAATCCAGTTAGTCATGAGTGTATTATCCCTTTTTATGTGTCAGTGGATTCAATTTGCTAATATTTTGATTAGGATTTATGCATCTGTGTTTATAAAAGGTATCGGCCTATGAATTTTCTTTCATGTAATAATCTCAGATTTTAGAATCAGAGTTTGGAAGTTTGGAAATACATCCATTTTCTCTATTCACTGAAAACATTTGAATATCAGTTTCAAAATTTTTAAATATTTTGAAATACAGGCATTCCTCATTTTCTTGCACTTCATTTTATTGCACTTCACAGACATTATGGTTTTATGAATTAAAGCCTTGTCGAAGTTTTACAAATTGAAGTTTGTGGCATTGAGCAAGTCTACTGGTACCATTTTTACAACAGCATTTGCTCACTTTGTGTCTCTTTGTCACATTTTGGTAAGTCTTAAAATATTTGAAACTTTTTCATTATTGTTATATTTGTTCTGGTGATGTTTGATGTTAATATTTTAATTGTTTTGGGACACCACATACTTCACCCATATGACAGTGAACTTAATTGATAAATGTATGTGCTCTGATTGCTCTAGCAACTGCCTGTTCCCCTGTCTCTCTCCCTCTTCTCCGGCCTCCCTATTTCCAGAGATACAACAATATTGAAATTAGACTAGTTAATAACCCTGCATTGGCCTCTAAGTATCCAAGTGAAAGGAAGAGTCACGTCTCTCACATTAATCAAAAGCCAGGAATGATTTAGTGAGGAAGGAATATCAAAAGGTGAGGTAGGCCAAAAGCTAGGCCTCTTGTGCCAAACGGTTAGCCAAGCTGTGAAAGCAAAGGAAATGTTCTTGAAGGAAATTACAAGTGCTGCGCCCGTGAACACATGAATGATAAGAAAGTGAAAACAGCCTTATTGCTGATATGGAGAAAGTTTTAGTGGTGTGGATAGAAGATCAAACCAGCCACAACATTCCCTTGAGTCAAAATTTAATCTAAAGCAAAGCCCTAACTCTTCTCAATTCTGTGATGCTGAGAGAGGTGAGGAAGCTGCAGAAGAAAAGTTTGAGGCTAGCGGAAGATCTAGCTCAGATCATTAATGAAGGTGGCTACACTACACAACAGATTTTCAGTGTAGACAAAGCAGCATTATATTGGAAAATATCTAGGACTTTCACAAGTAGATAGGAGAAGTTGATGCCTGGCTTCAGAGCTTCAAAGGACAGGCTGACTCTCCTGCTAGAGGCTAATGCAGCTGGCGATTTTAAGTTGAAGCTAATGTTCACTTACCATTCCAAAAATCCTTAGGGCCCTTAAGAATTATGCTAAATCTAGTCTGCCTGAGCTCTATAAATGGAGGAATAAAGCCTAGGAGATAGCACATCTGTTTACATCATGGTTTATTGAATATTTTAAGCCCACTGTTAAAACCTACTGCACGGAAAAAAAGATTTCTTTACAAAAATTACTGCTCATTGACAATGCACTTGGTTACCCAAGAGCTCTGATGGAGATGGACAGGGAGATTCATATTGTTTTTATGTCAGGTAACACAACATCTATTCTGTAGTCCATAGATCAAGGAGTAATTTTGACTTTAAAGTCTTATTATTTAAGAAATATATTTCATAAGGCTATAGCTACCATAGACAGTATTTCCTCTGATGGATATGTGCAAAGTGAATTAAAAAGCTTCTGAAAAGGATTCACTGTTCAAATGCCATTAAGAGCATTCATTGTGATTCATGGGAAGAGGTCAAAATATCAGCATTAACAGAAGTGTAGAAGAAGTTGACTCCAGTCCTCAGGGATAACTGAGGGAATCAAGACTTCAGTGGAGGAAGTCAGTGAACGTGTGGTGGAAAAAGCAAGAGAACTAGAATTAGAAGCAGAGCTTGAAGGTGTGACCGAATTGCTGCAATCTCACAATCAGACTTTAATGGATAAGGAGGTGCTTCTTATGTTTGAGCAAAGAAAGTGGTTTCTTGAGATGGAAACTACCTTGTGTGGAAATGCTGTGAAGATTGTTAAAATGACAACAAAGACTTAGAATATTATATAAACTTAGTTCATAAAGCAGTAGCAGCATTTGAGAGGATTAACTCCAATTTCAAAGGAAGTTCTACGGTGGGTAAAATGGTGTCAAACAGCACTGCACACTACAGAGAAAGAAAGCATTTATGGAAGGAAGAGTCACACAAAGCAACAAACTTCATTGTCTTATTTTTAAAAATTGCCACAGTCACCCTAACCTCCAGCAACCACCATCCTGGTCAGCAGCCATCAACATCAAGGAAGACTCTTCACCCCTCAAACATTACAACTCGCTGAAAGATCAGATGATGGTTAGCACATTTTTATGAATACAGGATTTTTAAATTAGGGAATGTAACATTGTTTTTTTTAGATATATTTAATTGCACACCTAATAGACTATAGTGTAGTGCAAACATAAGTTTTATATGTACTGGGAAACTAAAAACTTCATTTGACTCGCTTTATTGTGATATTTGCTTTATTGTGGTGGTCTGGAACTGAACCCACAATATCCCTGATGTATGTCTATAACTTTAGATTTATAAAAGAGTCTTAAAGATAGTCAAATACCTGTTAAAATTAACTTTATTAAAGTGTAATTTACATTCAATAAAATGCACAGGTTTTAAGTGTACTGATTGATGAGTTTTGACAAAAGTGTACACCTTCATAACCATGAAACCCAAACAAGATATATTTTCATTACTCCAGAAAGTTCCCTACTGCCGCCTTCCTAGTCAGTCTCTCTTCACACTTTGGGCAGTTAATGTTCTGATTTCTATCAGTATAGATTAGTTTTGCCTGTCCTAGAACTTCATATAAATTGTATCATACAGTATGTATTCCTTTATTATTCTGGGTTTTTCTCACTCAACATAATGTCTGCATTACTATTCCATGTTGTTGCACATATCAAAGTTCACCCATTTTTATGCTGAGAATATTTGATTTATTAATATAACACAATTTATACATTCCATTGTTGATGGACATTTCAGTTATTTCCAATTTGTGATATTATGAATAAAGTTCCTGTGAATATTTGTGTACAAGTCTTTTTGTGAATACATGTTTTTATTTCTCTTAGGTAAATACTTAGGAGTGGAATTACTAGATTATAGGGCAGGTGGATGTTTGGCATTATAAGAAACTGCTGAATTGTGCTCCAAACTGGCTGTGGGTATGTCAAATGGCACAACAATGTGTAGAGCAGGGCAGGAGAGCTCTGGTGACACGGCATTTTCACCAGTAACCAGGATTGTGAGTTTTAATGTGTGGTATTCTCTTCCCATCTCCACCATCTCAGTAAATGACAAAAAAAAAAAAAAAAAAAAAAAAAGCCAGCAGTTCTCATCTAGTTCAAACCAAAATCTAGTATTGCTCTTTGATTCACTTTCTCATACAGTACATCCAATCAAACCAAGCCTCGAATCCATCCACTTTACCCACTTCTCTCCCTCTGCACATCTGTTCCCTCAACACTAACCAAAACAAGCATCATCTCTCCCCTGGCATATGGAAAGAACTTATTAACGCTTCTTGCTTCCACCTTAGATCCTTCACAATCCATTCCCCACACTACAATTAAAGTAGTCCTTTTAAGATGTAAATCTGATCACGTCTCTTCCCTTTTAAAGCTGCCCAGCTGTGTCCCAATTCCCACTGCAAGGCTAATACCATCTAAACTGTTTGCCTGGTTCATAAAGCTCTAAGTGACCTAGCCCTGCCTACTTCTCTTCGTCTCCTACCCCTTTCCTCTTGCCCGCTTGCTCTGTTTCAGCTACAGGGACTTTCTTTCTGATCCTCTAACATACTGTGCTCCTACCCAAGTTTAGGGTGTCCAATTTAGGTAACTGTGTAGCACGTACTCCCTCTGCTAGAATCTCAGTGAACCTGTAAGATACCAATCTTTCCCAATTTTATGACTCCTTTTCTTCTTTCAGTTTCACAGCTCTTGATTTTTTTCAAGATAACACCATCTCCAAGTTTTTCTCAAAATGGTTCTTGGGCCACTTCTTAATAACGTTATAGTATAGTCATTCCCCAGACCCTAAATTTTGAATTCCTGTCATATTGCTGAATCCTCACATTGCTACATGGTTACCTTGCTGCCTGTCTGATGAGGGACTCCATGTGCAGACAAAGCACCAAAGGGCCAAATTTTACTCCCCAGGACAGGGTTTTCCCCTTTTTCCTTCTGCTGCTCAGTACCAAATGTCATGCCTAGTTCTGACCATCTGACTGAGAAAACAGCCTCTGCCAACATTTTGGTGTCAGCAGTTTGATGTATTCTTTCCAGGCCAACGCACACTCACTGTTCCTGCCAGAGGCAGACCCCATCATTGCTTCTGGCTGGTCCCCCTGAAATTTGGGGGTATGGACAAGGTCAGTGCTCTCACAGCCATATCACAGTTGCACTGCCAGTTGTCTCAGGTCTTTTCATTCTGAGCTTCAACACCTTCAGGCACAGAGACCCCTGATGCAACCTTGTCTCATGTCCTGGGACAGAGCCTTCAATGTGCTCTTTTGATTTCAGTCTCTTGGGAACATTTTATTGTTATTTGTCCATTTGTCCACAGAGAAGATCCTTGCTTTGGAGCACAGCTAAGTATTCATTATTGTTCTTTTTTAATATTAAAAAGATAATTTCCAGGATGGTGCAGGGAGGTGGACAACAGTCAATGCTGAAATTACCATTTGAAACCAGAAGCCCAGTAATAGCGAATAATAGCCAACACTGAACTGGGTACTGTTATAAGTGTATTATGTGTATTAAATCATTTAATATTCATAATTCCCCTGTAAGATTGGTACTATTATTACCAGTTTGCATATAAAGCAACTGAGATATAGAGAACACTTGGCTTAATCTCACAGATAGGAAATGGAAAAGTATCTGAGATATATAGATACACTTGGCTTAATCTCACAGATAGGAAATGGAAGAACTGGGTTTCTTTCACTTGTGAGGCTAGATGGCTTCTTTGTGTGTGTGTGTGTGTGTGTGTGTGTGAGAGAGAGACAGAGAGAGAGAGAGAGACAATGCCACATGTAATATTGCATAAAGCACTCTTCACTTAGTTTTAATGTTAATAAAGTATAAGTCTGTAGAATAATGTCCAAAACACTTTTTGGACATTATATGGCTAAACCAATATATATTTAATCAATTCATTTTTTTGGACTTTCCATTTTCCATTTTTCATTTTAAGCAATTCTATGATTAAGATTCTTGTAATCTATCTTCTTTATGCACCTGTTCAGTTATATCCTGAAATATAAATTTCTAGAAGTGAAACTGCTGTGTCAAAGGTGTGTGCTTGTTTTAGAACTTTAGTATGTAATACAAATGTTATGCTCTTTTCTGTCTACATCCTTCCAGTTTTGTCCTGTCCATGTCTTTTAAAATAATTTAGCCACTCCCACAAGCATATTTAGCATTTTGATCTTTTAGCTCATTCTCCTCTTCTTTTCTTGATTATCTAGCAACCAAATCCCCTTTTCCCTTACCCTCTTTAATTTTATATCTCAGTTCCTGATACACTTTGGTTACCTCCGGCATTTGGATTCATTTTTACTTTTTAATTCTGGATGTCATAATCCCTTCCCTTGGTTCAGGCTTTGGGAAATAAGCCCTGTCATATCTCTATGCTTTTGAATGTGCTATATCCCCCCTGCCTAAAATGTCCTTCTCCTCTCACCCATAGGTTACCTTTAGATTAATCCCAGGCATCACTTCCTCCTGGAAATTGGCCTTTATATAATGTGCTGCCCCCACCCCACACACTCCAAGCTTTAGTAATAGATTTCTTCCTTTATGCTCCCTCAACATCTTGATCTTATCTCTACAATAGCATTTATTACAAGTATTAATTAATACAACAGTTAACAGGCATGGCCCAATAAAATATTAGATTAAATTTAACAGGTGATGGGGTACCAGTGATAGATGGTTTAGTGAAAAAGTGAAGGCCTCTAAAAGAGGCCTAACAAAATAAAAGCTACAGGAAAAGAAGTTTCTGCTCAATATGACTCATTTTAAATGAGATTCCATCTGATCTTCGCACTCCCCCTTAGCCATAATCTTTGTTTATTCCCTGTGACCTCCCAATTACATCCTCTGGTAGCAGATGCTCCCTATGTGGTCCTATGGGACTGACAGTTAGGCATACTCCCTGCACTGTGTCCTCTTCAGAGGAGAGCTTCTAATCCTAGTGTATAAATCTCATGAGATAAGAGATCACATAATGAGAAGGTGTGTATCACCAGCAATGGAGCACAGGGCTTGGTAAAGAGCATACGCTCAGTGGATGCATTTTAAATAAATGCATAAGTAGCTGTTCTCCCATAGGCTGCTCCAGATCTTGTTGAGTGGTACCCTACAACCCATGTGCAAACAGACAACAAGCACAAGCTTAAATCGCCTTCACTTACTGAACATTAACTGGACTCCCTGACTATATATATTCCATCCAGTTGACTAGAATAGGCCTAAGTTCTGTTATGTCTTTTGGAAACAGGGTTTCAACTGCCTGGCTATACCTCTGAAATCTATTTCTATAGCCAAGTTAGTTCTTCTGGCTCATATGGTACCACACTGACAATGCTAAAAGCAACATCTCTCTTTGAATAATGCCTGAAAGACCTCATTGTGGATGCTCTTTGTAAAAACTAAAAGCTAGACACAGCTGAGCTTTATCCTATAACAAACGTATCAGGGATAAACATTAGAATCCACAGATAACATAACAAATTGTAGCCTCGTATATATTAGGAGTATAGAGTATCATGGAAATCTACACTGTGTTGCTTCAGTCCAGTCCTTCATATTTCTCTAGAGATTTCATGCTAGCACTAGACGAATACTACAAATGAGACCTGATTCTGTCTTCATTAGTCCTTGTTTTGGTTCAGTGGAAGCCGGAACCACCGGCTTCTTTTTGTTTGCTCTTACTTTCTTATTTGTAAGTGCTGGCACTGTATCCTTATGCATTGAAAATAAGTAAATCACAGATAGAAAAAAATGTTGTGATATGCTATAGGTGATAAAATCGTGTTTATTCATTCAACAACTATTTACCATGTGTCTATTTTATGCCAGGATGGTCAGCTGCTTCTTTTTACATTGACAAGTTGAAGTGGCAGCAATGTTCTCTCCTGAATGTATATACAATGTGGTGAACGTATTATGCTTATCTTCCTGTATGTTTCCAATACTTTCACAAACAGAAGCCACTTAAGTTACCTAATTCTACTCTTCTTTTATACAGGGCCAATCAAGGAAATCTGAGTTGAAGTAAGTATTATTTCAACACTAGTTCATTGGCTATTTACTACAACTGATTCACTACCAAATGAAGGCTGGTGGAAATGCTGAAGAAACTAAATGCTGCAGAACCATATATAAGAATATTGATCTATACCTCATTCAGGTGTTCAAGGCTGAATTGATGCCACTTTATCAGGCTGTCACTCAAAAGGTATGATGGCATCAGTTCTTAACTCTGAACATTTTCTTCTAGAACCTTCTATTCTAAATTGCTTGTATATTTGTAATCTACAATAGTTTGTGTTCAGTATGTTGACAATAGATATTTTCCTTTTCAACAATAAAAATTAAAGAATAGGCAAGTTTATATAGTTGTATTCCATTTTAATTTAACAGTGTAGAAAAAATTAAATAATTTTCTACATTCTCCTGAAAACATTTTTAAGAAGATATTGTAAGTGGAAAACATATCTACTTCCTTTGCTAAGTTAAATAATGAAAATTCATTTATCATAGAAAATACAAATAGTTTAAATCAATAGTTTTTTTAGTAAATAAATTGACATAGAATTGTATGAAGAAAAACTTACCTGGTAAATTTGTCTGTGTCTTTAAGTAACTGAGAGTCACCTTTCACTGTAAAGAAAAATGTGAAAGACCACTTTTATTCAACATCGTAGTGGAAGTCCTAGCCATGGCAATAAGACAATATAGGAGATAAAAGGCATTCAGTTGGTAAGGAAGAAATTAAACTGTCACTATTTGTAGATGGCATGATACTATATATACAAAACTTTAAAGATTCCACCAAAAAACTATTAGAACTAATAACTGGATTCAGCAAAGTTGCAGGATACAAAAATTAATACACAGAAATATGTTGTATTCTTATATACTAACAACAAACTAGCAGAAAGAGAAACCAGGAAAACAATTCCATTTACAATTGCATCAAAAAGAATAAAATACCTAGGAATAAACCTAACCAAGGAGGCAAAAGACCAGTACTATGAAAATTATAAGACACTCTAGAGAGAAATTAAAGAAGACACAAATAAATGGAAATCTATCCCATGCTCACAGATATGAAGAACTAATATTGTCAAAATGGTCATACTGCCCAAAACAATTTACAGATTCAATGCAGTCCTTATCAAAATACCAATAGCATTTTTCAATGAACTTGAGAAAATAATCCTAAAATTCATATGGAACCACAAAAGACCCTGAATAGCCAAAGCAATCCTGAGGAAGAAGAACAAAGCTGGGGGGATTATGATTCCCTGACTTCAAATTCTACTGTAATCAAAAGAGTATGATACTGGCACAAGAACAGACACAAAGATCAATGGAACAGAATAGAGAGCCCAGATACAGACTCATGCATGTATGGTCAATTAATATGTGATAAAGGAACCATGAATATACAATGGAGGAAAGACAGTCTTTAATAACTGGTGTTGGGAAAACTGGCCAGCTGCATGCAAAAGAATGAAACTGGATTACTGTGTAACTCCATACACAAAAGTAAACTTGAAATAGATTAAAGAAATATAGGACATGAAACCATAAAACTCTTAGAAGAAACTATAGACAAAAATCTCTTGAACATAAACATAAGCAATTTTTTTCTGGACACAACTCCCTAGGCTGAGGAAACAAAATAAAAATTAACAAGTGGGACTACATCAAACTAAAACACTTCTGTACAGCAAAGGACACTATCAACAAAACAAAAAATATTCCCCCATGTTACAGTATGGGAGAATATATTCATGAATGATTTATCTGATAAGGAGATAGCATCCCAAATACATAAAGAACTCATACAAATCAACACCATAAAAACCAATAACCTGATTTTAAAAATGGGTGGAGGACCTGAGCAGACATTTTTCCAGAGAAGAAATACAGATGGTCAACAGGCATATGAAAAGTGCTCCATATTGTCAATCATCAGGGAAATGCGAATCAAAACCATAATGAGATATCACCTCACACCAGTTAGAATGGCTATTATTCAAAACACAAGAAATAACAAAGGTTGGTGAGGATGTGGAGAAATGGGAACCCTCCTACACTGTTGGTGGGAATATAAGCTGGTGCACCACTATGGAAAGTAGTATGGAGGGTCCTCAAAAAGCTAAAAATAGAAATACCATATAACCTGGTAATTTCACTTCTAAGAATTTACTCAAAGAAAACAAAATCCCTGTTCTGAAAAGATATATACATCTCTATGTTTAATGCCACATTATTTACAATAGCCAAGATATGGAAGCCACCAAAGTGTCCATCAATAGATGAATGGATAAAGAAGAGGTGTTACATATATATACACAATGGAATATTATTCAGTCATAAAAAAGAAAGAAATCCTGCCATTTGTGACAACATGGATGGACCTAGAGAGTATTATGCTAAGTGAAATAAGCCAGGAAAGAGACAAATGCCATATGACTATGCTCATTTGTGGGATCTACAAACAAAACAAAACAAAATGAAGAAAAATATGAAAGGATTCTGGTTTACTTGGAAGATTGAATATATGGCTTTATGTGTACTTTTTCCAAAGGCTCAATAAAATAGTAATAAAGGAATAAAAACAGGGTATAAAACCTCAAGGCATAGAAATAAAGTAATAAAGGAATTAAAATAAGCTATAAAACCACAGAAAAATTTTCAAAAAGAAAGATGTTAAGTGGTAACAGTCTTAGTAGGCTATAGGATTTTTTTTATATCATTAATGTACAATTACTTGAACAACATTATGGTTACTAGACTCCCCCTATTATCAAGTCTGCCCCACATACCCCTTTACAGTCACTGTTGCCTATAGGATTTTGAAGGCCGACTAAACTGTGAGAGATACCCAACAAATCAAGCAGATTTACACTCCAGAACTTGAAAAACAGTTCAGGAGCTGGAGGTACCAGATACTTCTGAAAGATGGGGGGTATAAAACAAATACCAGCACCAAGTACAACCAGAAGTCACCACTGCCCAGGCAGGAGGGGAGATGTTTAATCTCAGTAGAAACTGAGTCAGAGCTACTCAGGACCATATGGTACTATGCACAAAGAAGAACAAGAGTGTGGCAAGGGACTGAAATCAGGGAATAAATCAATAAAAGTTCAGTCTGTATATAAATATTTCCAATCTCTTTAATGATTAATTACCATTCTTTATATGTCCATCAATGGATAAAGATAACTTACACACTTGAGTAAAGTCAGTAACATGAGAAATACCAACCAAAAAAAATAAACAGGGGGAAAAATAGAAAGATACTTTAATGGAAATCATCCAGAATATACAACAAAAAATAAAGAAATGGATAATAGAGAAAAGAATTTTGTAAAAATTAGAGGATCAGATTAGTAGAGCCCACACATTTAGATAATTAAAATATCTGAGTAAATTCCATCTAAAAGCAACAGGATATACATACTTCTCAAGTGCACATGGAACATTTTCAAGAACACGATCATATACTAGGCCACAAAAAGAGCCTCAGTAAATTTAAAAAGACTGAAATTGTACCAACCAGCTTATCAGACCACAAAGGTATGAAACTAGAAATTAATTACACAAAGAAAATGAAAAATCCCACAAACACATGGAGGCTTCACAACATGCTCCTAAATAATCAATGAATCAATGACCAAATAAAAACAGGGATCAAGCAATACATGGAGACAAGTGACAACAATAATTCAACACTACAAAATCAGTGGGATGCAGCAAAGGCCATGCTAAGAGGGAAGTATATTGCAATACAGGCCTACCTGAGGAAAAGAGACCAATCCCATATGAACAGTCTAATCTCACAATTAGTGAAACTAGAAAAAGAAGAACAAATGAGGCCCAAAGTCAGTAGAAGGAGGGACATAATAAAGATAAGAGCAGAAATAAAATCGAGAAGAATAAAACAATTGAAAGAATCAATGAAAGCAGAAGCTGGTTCTTTGAGAAAATAAAGAAAATAGATAACCCCCTAGCAGGACTTATCAAAAACAAAAAGAGAGTCTACACACAAGAACAGAATCAGAAATGAAAAAGGAAAAATCACTATGGACACCACAGAAATAAAAAGAATTATGAGAGAATACTATGAAAAATTATATGCTAACAAACTAGATAATCTAGAAGAAATGTACTTTCTAGAAAAATACAACCTTTCAAGCCTGACCCAGAAAGAAACAGAAAATCTGAATAGATGAATTACCAGCAAGGAAATTGAACTGGTAATCAAAACACTACCTAAGAACAAAAGGCCTGTACCAGATGGTTTCACTGCTGAATTTTATGAAACATTTAGTGAAAACCAAATACCCATCCTCCTTAAAGTTTTCCAAAAACTAGAAGAGGAGGGAATACTCCCAAAATCATTCTACGAGGCCAGCATCACTCTAATACCAAAACCAGGCAAAGACACCACAAAAAAAGAAAATTACAGACCAATATCTCTGATGAACACAGAAGCAAAAACACTCAAAAAAATATTAGCAAACTGAATTCAAAACTACATCAAAAAGATCATCCATCATGATCAAGTAAGATTTATTCCAGGGAGGCAAGGATGGTACAACATTTGAAAATCCATCAACATCATCCATCACATCAAAAAAAGAACAAAAACCACATAATCATTTCCATAGATGCTGAAAAAGCATTTGACAAAATTCAACACCCATTCATGATAAAAACTCTCAACAACCAATATCCCTGATGAACGTAGATGCAAAAATACTCAATAAAATATTAGCAAACCGAATTCAAAAATACATCAAAAGGATCATACACCATGACCAAGTGGGATTCATCCCAGGGATGCAAGGATGGCACAACATTCGAAAGTCCATCAACATCATCCACCACATCAACAAAAAGAAAGACAAAAACCACATGATCATCTCCATAGATGCTGAAAAAGCATTTGACAAAGTTCAACATCCATTCATGATAAAAACTCTCAGCAAAATGGGAATAGAGGGCAAGTACCTCAACATAATAAAGGCCATCTATGATAAACCCACAGCCAACATTATATTGAACAGCGAGAAGCTGAAAGCTTTTCCTCTGAGATCGGGAACTAGACAGGGATGCCCACTCTCTCCACTGTTATTTAACATAGTACTGGAGGTCCTAGCCACGGCAATCAGACAAAACAAAGAAATACAAGGAATCCAGATTGGTAAAGAAGAAGTTAAACTGTCACTATTTGCAGATGACATGATACTGTACATAAAAAACCCTAAAGACTCCACCCCAAAACTACTAGAACTGATATCGGAATACAGCAAAGCTGCAGGATACAAAATCAACACACAGAAATCTGTGGCTTTCCTATACACTAACAATGAACCAACAGAAAGAGAAATCAGGAAAACAACTCCATTCACAATTGCATCAAAAAATAAAATACCTAGGAATAAACCTAACCAAGGAAGTGAAAGACTTATACTCTGAAAACTACAAGTCACTCTTAAGAGAAATTAAACGGGACACTAACAGATGGAAACTCATCCCATGCTCATGGCAAGGAAGAATTAATATCGTCAAAATGGCCATCCTGCCCAAAGCAATATACAGATTTGATGCAATCCCTATGAAACTACCAGCAACATTCTTCAATGAACTGGAACAAATAATTCAAAAATTCATATGGAAACACCAAAGACCCCGAATAGCCAAAGCAATCCTGAGAAAGAAGAATAAAGTAGAGGGGATCTCACTCCCCAACTTCAAGCTCTACTACAAAGCCATAGTAATCAAGACAATTTGGTACTGGCACAAGAGCAGAGCCAAAGACCAATGGAACAGACTAGACAATCCAGACATTAACCCAGACATATATGGTCAATTAATATTTGATAAAGGAGCCATGGACATACAATGGCGAAATGACAGTCTCTTCAACAGATGGTGCTGGCAAAACTGGACAGCTACATGTAGGAGAATGAAACTGGACCATTGTCTAACCCCATATACAAAAGTAAACTCCAAATGGATCAAAGACCTGCCTGTAAGTCATGAAACCATTAAACTCTTGGAAAAAAACATAGGCAAAAACCTCTTAGACATAAACATGAGTGACCTCTTTTTGAGCATATCTCCCCGGGCAAGGAAAACAACAGCAAAAATGAACAAGTGGGACTATATTAAGCTGAAAAGCTTCTGTACAGCAAAAGACACCACCAATAGAACAAAAAGGAACCCTACAGTATGGGAGAATATATTTGAAAATGACACATCCGATAAAGGCTTGACGTCCAGAATATATAAAGAGCTCACATGCCGCAACAAACAAAAAACAAATAACCCAATTAAAAAATGGGCAGAGGAACTGAACAGACAGTTCTCCAAAAAAGAAATACAGATGGCCAACAGACACATGAAAAGATGCTCCACATCGCTAATTATCAGAGAAATGCAAATTAAAACTACAATGAGGTATCACCTCACACCAGTAAGGATGGCTGCCATCCAAAAGACAAACAACAACAAATGTTGGCGAGGCTGTGGAGAAAGGGGAACCCTCCTACACTGCTGGTGGGAATGTAAGTTAGTTCAACCATTGTGGAAAGCAGTATGGAGGTATATCAAAATGCTCAAAACAGACCTACCATTTGACGCAGGAATTGCACTCCTAGGAATTTACCCTAAGAATGCAGCAATCAAGTATGAGAAAGATCAGTGCACCCCTATGTTTATCGCAGCACTATTTACAATAGCCAAGAATTGGAAGCAACCTAAATGTCCATCGATAGATGAATGGATAAAGAAGATGTAGTACATATACATAATGGAATACTTCTCAGCCATAAGAAAAGGGCAAATCCAACCATTTGCAGCAACATGGACGGAGCTGGAGGGTATTATGCTCAGTGAAACAAGCCAAGCGGAGAAAGAGAAATACCAAATGATTTCACTCATCTGTGGAATATAAGAACAAAGGAAAAACTGAAGGAACAAAACAGCAGCAGAATCACAGAACTCAAGAATGGACTAACAGGTACCAAAGGGAAAGGGACTGGGGAGGATGGGTGGGTAGGGAGGGATAAGGGGGGGGAGAAGTAGGGGGATATTAAGATTAGCATGCATGGGGGGGTAGGAGAAAAGGGAGGGCTGTACAACACAGAGAAGGCAAGTAGTGATTCTACAACATTTTGCTATGCTGATGGACAGTGAAGGGGTTTATAGGGGGGACCTGGTATAGGAGAGAGCCTAGTAAACATAATATTCATCATGTAAGTGTAGATTAGTGATACCAAAAAAAAAAAAAAAAAGGGCAGTTTCTGTGTGGTAACCTCCAATGAGTTCTACACAAGGGTATAAAGGGCATATAAAAGTGTAGGCAAAGGGTCTGTTTGTGTTTATACAGAGGATCAAAGCCTAATTGGGCTACCCCGAAAATGAACTAAGATACTATATGAAAAAGAACTTCCAACATCTGCACTCTCTGGAAGACTCATGCCAGAAGATGATCATCAAAAAACCCCAACAAAGATCCACGCACTGCTACAGCTGTAGATGCACTCATCCCACCAGTTCCTGGACTTGCCATGGGAATGAGGAAGGAGATATCTAAGCTGGCCTGTGCATACAGTAAAACAACAAATTTGACTGTATCTATACTGTTGGAACTCAATCAAGAATTAGGAGAAGTGAAAATTGTAGCGCTCCAAAATCTTACAACTACAGACTATTTACTGTTAAAAGAACATATGGGATGTGAACAGTCCCCAGGAATGGGTTGTTTTAATTTGTCTGATTTCTCTCAGACTGTTCAAGTTCAGTTGTACAATATCCACCATATCATAGATAAGTTTTCACAAATGCCTAAGGTGCCTAACTGGTTTTCTTGGTTTCACTGGAGATGGCTGGTAATTACAGGTATGCTTTGGTTATGTAACTATACTCCTATTATGTTAATGTGTGTGCACAATTTAAGTAGTAGCTTAAAACCTATACATGCTGAAGTTACTCTACAAGAAGATATGTCAAAGAAATAATCAATCTTTCTATGTTTTCTGCCGCCTGCTACTTCTATAGCTTTTCTTCTTCCTTCCTAATTACAACCCTTAAATAGAATTCGTGCCTCATATCAAATTTACCGAGTATCATAATTCTTCCAAGTGGTAAAGATACCTCAAGACAAATGCTGGGCATAGAAGCTACAGGGCATAAATATGCAAAGAAGTAAAAAGCTAACCATTTCAAACAGTAAGGCTTCTCTCTCACTTACCAACTTTACATTCCCCTGTGTGGCCCCGGAAGATGACTGGTTAGCCAGAGACGGGTAAGATTCCTCAAGGGAGGAACAACCTAAGACAGGCACAGTCGCAGGGGGGCCATCAGGTGAGAAATTGGGGATCAACAGAGGTGAGGCTTAGAACCTCACCCCCCCGTTCTGAGAGAATTCTTCTGCATACGTGGATGTTTTATTGCCCTTGTCTAGCTTGGATTAACACATAGTCTACAGGCACATACCTGATCATCTACATTTGCTCTCTTACAACACCAAACTAGGTTTTCTACCTTTATCTTGTGTCTACCTATCACTTCAGCATTTTATTAAAAATAATAATAATAAAGAGAGAAATGTGGTATCCACATATAAATCAAGTATAAAAATCAAATGAGTACTCATACTTGAACTGACTGTTTATAGTTCATAATGCTTGAGCAAAACCGAAGGTTTCTGTGATGGCTGCCCTTGTACTGTTCACCATGTAAGAACTTATTCACTATGTAAGAATTTGTTCTCCATGTAAGAACTTGTATGTTATGCCTCAGAAGATTGGAGACTGATGAAAATTAGGCTTGGGGTGGATTAATGATTGTGCATTGAGCATTGACTCCCCTATACAGAATTTTATTGCTGTTAACAACCATTTGATCAATAAATATGAGAGATGCCCTCACACACACACAAAAAAAAGTACACACTTCCAATGGTAAAATAATAAGTAACCAGGATGTAATGAATATAGTCAAGATATTGTAACAGCTTGGTATGGTGATAGCTGGTACCTAGAATTGTCATGTATATAAATGTTGAATCACTATGTTGTACACCTGAAACTAATGTAATGTAATACTGTGTGTCAACTACCCTTCAATAAAAAAAAAAAACTCTCAACAAAATGGGTATAGAGGGCAAATACCTCAACATAATAAAGGCCATATATGATAAACCGACAGCCAACATCATACTGAACAGTGAGAACCTGAAAGCTTTTCCTTTAAGATTGGGAACAAGACAAGGATGCCCACTCTCTCCACTTGCATTCAACATAGTTCTGGAGGTCTGAGCCACAGCAAACAGACAATACAAAGAAATAAAAGGCAGCCAGATTGGCAAGGAAGAAGTTAAACTGTCTCTGATTGCAGATGACATGATATTGTACAGAAGCTTTTTAACATGATGTAGTTCCACTTGTTCATTTTTTATTTTGTTTCCCTTGCCTGAGGAGATGCATTCAGGAAAAAGTTGCTCATGTTATATTCAGATGACATGACATAAAAAACCCTAAAGAATCTACTTCAAAATTACTAGATCTAATATCTATATTCAGCAAAGTTGTAGGACACAAAATTAATACACAGAAATCTGTTGTATTCCTATACACTAATGATGAACTAGCAGAAAGAGAAATCAGGAAAACAATTCCATTCACAATTGCATCAAAAAGAATAAAATACCTAGGAATAAACCTAACCAAGGAAGTGAAAGACCTATACTATGGAAACTACAAGACACTCATGAGAGAAATTAAAGAAGAAACCAATAAATGGAAACACATCCCATGCTCATGAATAGCAAGAATTAATACTGTCAAAGTGGCCATCCTGCCTAAAGCAATCTACAAATTAAATGCAATCCCTATCAAAATAACAACAGCATTCTTCAATGAACTAGAGTAAATAGTTCTGAAATTCATATGGAGCCACAAAAGACCCCAAATAGGCAAAGCAATCCTGAGAAGGAAGAGTAATGTGAGGGGAGTTATGCTTCCTGACTTCAAGCTCTACTACAAAGCCACAGTAATCAAGACAATTTGGTTCTGGCACAAGAACAGACCCATAGACAGTAGAAAAGACTAGAGAGCCCTGATATGAACCCAACCATATATGGTCAATTAATATATGATAAAGGAGCCATGAACATACAATGGGGAAATGACAGCCTCTTCAATAACTGGTGTTGGCAAAACTAGACACCTACATGTAAGAGAATGAACCTGGATTATTGTTTAATCCCAAACATGAAAGTAAACTCGAAATGGATCAAAGACCTGAATGTAAGTCATGAAACCATAAAATTCTTAGAAGAAAACATAAGCAAAAATCTCCTGAATATAAACATGAGCAACTTTTTCCTGAACACATCTCCTTAGGCAAGGGAAACAAAATAAAAAATGAACAAGTGGGACTACATCATGTTAAAAAGCTTCAGTACAGCAAAGGACACCATCAGCAGAACAAAAAGGCATTGTACAATATAGAATATATTTGTAAATGACATATCCGACAAAGGGTTAACATCCAAAATATATAAAGAACTCACATGCCTCAACACCTAAAAAGCAAATAACCCTATTAAAAACTGGGTGGAGGATATGAACAGACACTTCTACAAAGAAGAAATTCAGATGGCCAACAGGCACATGAAAAGATGTGCCACCTCACTAATTATCAGGGAAATGCAAATTAAAATCACAATGAGATATCACCTCACACCAGTTAGGATGGCCAACAGAGAAAAGACTAGGAACAACAAATGCTGGTGAGGAGAAAGGGGAACCCTCCCACACTGCTGGTGGGAATGTAAACTAGTTCAACCATTGTGGAAAGCAATATGGAGGTTCCTCAGAAAACTAAAAATAGAAATACATTTGACCCAGTAATTCCACTCCTAGGAATTTACCCAAAGAAAACAACTTCTCAGTTTCAAAAAGACATATGCATCCCCATGTTTATTGCAGCACTATTTACAATAGCCAAGATACAGAAGCAACCTAAGTGTCCATCAGTAGATGAATGGATAAAGAAGAAGTGGTACACATACACAATGGAATACTATTCAACCATAAGAAAGAAACAAATCCTACCACTTGCAACAATGTGGATGGAGCTAGAGAGTATAATGTTTAGTGAAATAAGTCAGGCAGAGAAAGACAAATACCAAATGATTTCCCTCGTTTGTGGAGTATAACAACAAAGTGAAACTGAAGGAAGAAAATAGCAGCAGACTCACAGACTCCAAGAAGGGACTAGTGGGTACCAAAGGGGAGGGGTGGGGGAGGGTGGGTGGGAAGGGAGAAGGGGATTGTGGAGTATCATAATTTGTGCACAGGGTGTGTGTGGGGTCACAGGGAAGACAGTGTAGCTCAGAGAAGACACATAGAGACTCTGTGGCATTTTACTACCCTGATGGACAGTGACTGCAATGGGGGTATGGGGGGGACTCAATAATAAGGGTGAATGTAATAGTCACATTGTTTTTCTTGTGAAACCTTCATAAGAGTGTATATCAATGATACCTTAATAAAAAAAAACCCTATACTTGGAAAAAAAAATGTCTGGGTAATTAAAAGTGAGAACAGGGAAGATGGAGGGGAAAGAAATTATAAAAGAAATCACATAAGAAAAATTTCCGAAACGAAAAGCTTAGAGTTTGAGATTTAAACAGCCTATCAAATGGCCTACATGATGAATGAGGAAGAAAGAAAAGAACAACATAAAATTACACCAAGAAACATTATCAACAAATTTCAGATCACTGGGAATAAAGAATAGATTTTAAAAGCTTCCAAAAGGAAAATATATCACATATGAAGAACTGGACATCTGAATGAAATCACACTTCTCAGGAGCAATACTAGAAACTAGAAGGTAATAGGGTCTTCAGAATTATGAAAGAAAATTATTTCCAAACTAAAATTTAGTTAAACTGTGAACATAATTGTGAACCAAACTGTAAGAGTGGAATAAAAACATTTTTAGTTACACAAAGTAGTAAATGATTTAACTCTTATGTACTAGGAAGCTTCTAGAAGATGTGCTCCAGTGAAATGAAGGATTCAACCAACCAAGAGGAAAATGAGAGGTTAAGGAGGAGCTCCAATTCAAGAAGCAGACAAAAGGGTCATCCCAGGATACCTAAGAGAACAGCCCATTCAGAACTGAAGGAGGAGGGTGGACTGCCACAGGACAGATGTCTCCAAGGAGAGAAATACAACTGACTGAATACCTGGGAGGTGTTTGACAGCTTCGTCAGAAAGTTTAAAGCTATGAACATATATTTCTTTGATAGAAAATACTTAAGATTTTTAGTTAAAATAAGTAACTTAGAGACTTTGCTAAAAATTACTGGACTACAAGGAGCAATGAAATACAAACAGGAAAAAAGAGGTTTGTACCTCCAGCCTGCATGGACTTTGCTACTAGGAATATTGCAACTATAGCAGCATTTGCTTCTAGGAAAAATCAGTTAGGCACTTGACTATAAAATTAATTGTCCAAACCAGAACACAAAGTGAAGGGGGCACTAGAATGAACTACACCAGGACTATACCAGGCAATCTGATGTATATGAGTACCCTAACCATACGTAAAGGACAGGCCCAAAAAGAGACTTTCAGGATAAGGGAAGGTCATCAGAACCACAACCAACTGGGTTTGAGCTCAGAGCTTGGTGTGTTCTTGTCAGTACACCAAGGCAAAGGCCTAGCTACTTGCTAGGCGAACAACATGTTAGGAAAAGTCTGGGGAATGAGAAGCATTTGCATGTCTGTATATCAAATACCAAGTTTAGGCTTAGGATAACAAAAATTAATTCCAGACCACTGATTGTGAGAGAAACCCGCCCCCCCACCCTGTACATTTAAGGTATGCTTTGGCACAAAGCAGGGCCAAGCCTGCATATTCTGGGTTTTAGTGGCTATGACCTAATAAGCCTGGGGAAGGTATGATTGACTTAGAACTTCAACATTAATTAGCCCTACTTTAGTTTCTGGAGCAACAGAGAAGACATTTCCCTTTTCTACAGGAAAACTCTTCAAATTTTTGAGAATAGCTTTAACAACTGTCTTTTATTTTTTCTTCCACTAGCTAAACATACACACTTTCCTCAGCCACAGGAAATGCAATATTCCAAACTGAGCATGCTACTATTCCAGACACAGGCCCACCAAACCAGAGTAGAGCTAAATCATCATGTAACACATGCTTAATAGAAGGGCACTTTCTATTATTGGTTCATATTAAGTTTGTGATTAAATATCTCCCCCTAAATTTTTGCATGCAATAGAGTTCTGATATCAAGTCAGATTTGTTCTGTACTTGGAAATTTTTATTTGCTGATCCCAAAAAAATGACTTTATGCTCATTGCATTAAACTTGGAGGCACAGGGGAAGTGGGAGTGCCTAGGTTTAAGTTCTGGCTCTGCAGCTTGGCCTCTGTGGCCTTGAGCTAATCGCCTCACCACTGACTCTCAGCTTCCTCACTAAAGAGGAGGAGGGTCAGATGAATAAACATACGTGAAGGCACTTGATAAACTATAATAAGTAAATTCAGGATCCGAGTTTGTGTGTACTTTTTCATTCAATCATCCTACAAATTTTTATTCAATGCCTATAAGCAGATGCTACACTAGCTACTGAGCGTACAGTTCTTGCCTAGAATCAGTGCCTACAGAGATGATACAGTTGGCTGCCTCCTGAGTTTCTCATTTATACGATTAACTCTCTGCTCCAGTTTTGTCTTCTAAACATGTGATGATAATTCCTTCTCTGTTTTTTCTCGGTCTCTTTATTAATAGTTTAAGTATATATGACTGATGATCCTGACAGCATTCTAATTGAGGCCTTTTTCTTCATTGTTGCAAGTAATTCTAGTGGATGCAGTTTTTCACAGAAATCCACATAGTATCATACTATTTTCTACTTTAGAGCAAGTGAGTTTTCTGCCGCTTCCTTTCCCACATGGCCGCTGTCTCTGCCATCTCACAGCACTCTTCCTATGCAGCTGCAGGCTGTCGTCCTCTTTGTGGCACCCCGGGCTACCACTCGGAGGCTGAGAGGGCAAGCTAGTCCTCTGTTTACTGCCTCGGATTCCCACCTATTTCACCAAAAACCTGCCAAAGTATTGTCTGCTCTGCTGCTGACTTACTAGGTGGTTTGGCACTTTGGAGGCTTTTCTGTCTGGTTGGATGACATAGCCGGGGAACTGACAGGAGCGAAGGATGACATCTACTGGACAGGAGGGCACAAGAAAGGGCAGTCTTGTCTTCTGTTTTCTTCTCATCCTATCTCTCTGCACGGGAAAAACAGAATCTACATTTTGTGTAGAAAATCACATAACAAAGCTATGTCCACGTTGGACTTTGTCCCCGTAGTTTGCTACATAGATTGTTTCTTTGTAATGAAAGCATGGTAGGGCTCAGTGAAAGGTTAAGTGATATGTATCATTCATTCATTCACTCATTCCACAAATAATTCCTGAGTGCAGGAGATACAGGAGTGGATGTTACAGTATTCTGGTATGTCGGAAATGTAGTTGCAGTGAAGCAATATGAGTCCTCTGTGTACAAACCAGCCTCAAAACTGTCAGGGAATGTTGGAGGAACTCTGACAATCATGACACATTTGAAGATACAGAAAAAGATGTCTGATCAGCACCACTTGATTGCATCAGGCCCAGAAGCCCTGTGGAAGAGCACTTGAACTCGGTCACAATTGTAGGGATGCAGCTAATAGTCTGGGCAGTTCCTAGAAGTGGACTGGAAAAAGAGATGGTGGACATCTGAGAGAAAAAGCACGAGAGATAAGTTTGGCAGAATGAGTCTCAGTAGCAAGGCTTGCTGACTGGGGAGATAGCGATACCAGCTACTCTTGAAGGTCTGTGAGCTGCTGGAAGGAGGAGGGGCAGGATATAAAGGAAAACTGTCATCAGGGCCACCCCCCTCCCTTGTGGCAAACTCCTCTGGGTGTAAGGAGCCAAGAGCACTGCTCTGCCAAGTGCAGAGAGAACACAGGAGCAATGGCGGCAATGGAGTTGAGAGTCAAGGAACATTGCTGGCAGAATGAGAGAGCAAGCCAAGGTATCAGGAAACTATGGGGCATTGGGGCAGAAAGAATGAAGAGCTTCAGACAACATTTCACATGGACTCATAAAGAATACCAGGGAGGGTCTCTCAAGAAAAAATGCTGAACATTTTGCTAATAAGAGGAAGGGAGTTCCAGATCAGTAAGATTTGGAGTACTGTAAGTGAAATCTGGGAAATAACCATTACAGGTCAAAGGGTTAAAATTAGATGTCGTATCTTTATGACAGGCAGATTAGTTTCAGTTGGCACCATCCATCCATATGGCCATAACACTTAAAAATACTAAGCTTACAATCTTTGATAATCCTTAAAAAAGGATCACACTGATTGGCTTAACAAAGAGGTATAGTAGGGGAGAGCTCTATGATTTAATAACTGAAGATGGATACAGAAAACATTCCCTTATATAGTAGTAATTTGCTTGATTCTTCATTTGCTATAAGTGTATAGTTAATCATTGTTGAATCACAGTAAGTAGGCACTTTTTACCTTGTAATAGCTGGTGGAGAAGCTTTAGAATTATTAGTCTGTACATAGATTCATCTTCCATCAGCATTTGGACTGCTTTCAAATTCACTGGATTTTTTAGCACTGGATCAGAAAGAATAACCTATAAGGAAAACATACAGAAAACAGAATTTTTAAAGTAAAAATTTTTGAACAGCAAAAACACACAAACCAGCAAATAGGACAGTCCACAAGCATATATGCCTACTATGTAGCCACCTGAAAATAAATACAAAGACAAATGAGACATGGTCCCTACTCTCAAGAAACACTTGATCTATCCTAGTTTTATACTATACATTCATGAGGCAAACATTAGGATCAAAACAGGTTACAAGTTCCTGTAACTTATTCCTTCCTATCACATAAATTTAAATTGGATTTTTGTGTAAAGGGAACTAATCATTTGGAAACACTGAACCATTTCCACTAAAAAGTAAAACTACACCTTTTAACATGAGATCATTTCTAGATCACAGATAAACAATTACATGTAATTAGGTTTGTGTACCCTTCAATAACCCTCCAGAGCATAGAATTATTAATATGGTAGTTGTAGTAGTTTTCTATTGCTTCTGTAACAAATTACCACAAATTAGACAGCTTAAAACAACACAGATTTATTACGCCACATTTCTGCAGGTGGGGAGTCTGGGGTGGTTTGGCTGGTTTCTCTTTTCCAAATTTAACAAGACTGAAATCAAGATGTTGGCTGGCTGGGCTCTTAGAGGTTTTGGAATCATCTGCTTCCAGGCTCATTCAGGCTGTTTGTTAGCTGAACACAGTCGCTTGTCTATGTAGGACTGAGGACCCTGTTTCTTTGCTAGTTGTTAGCTGGGAGCCAACCTGAGCTCCAAGAGGTCTCTTGCAGGTCCTTACACTCGGACCCCTACATCTCAGAGGCAGAAAGGTGTGAAAAATCCTTCTCATGCTTGGAATTCTCTGATGCCATCTCCTGCTGTATCTCTTGTCCTTCTTCCACTGTATTTCTCTGAGTGATTACTCTCCTTCCTTTTCTATTTTTGAGGGCTCACGTGACTACTTTGGGCACCTCTGTATAATTCAGGATAACTTCTCTGTTTTAAGGTCAACCAGTTAGTAACCGTAATTCCATCTGCAAAGTCCTTTCACAGCAATACCTGGATTAGTGTTTAGCTGAATAACTAGAGGATGGGAGTCTTGGGAGATATTTTTAAAATTCTGCGTATATATGCATCTAGACAAAAGGAACCAGCAGTAACCAAACTTAATAGGTCTGCTAGACAATGACCTTGTTTATCTGGTATCTCAAAATTATCATTAGCCAAAATTGCAAATATTTATTTAATAATTAAGTATTTTGAATATAACATACAAATATATATAATAAAAATTGCCAAAAATAATAACTACCAGGACACCTAAGTATAGATGCAGGTCAAAGTAAATCATTATAGCTTGAGTGTCATGCAAAATGCAAAATTTTCTCTAATGCAAGCAGCAATCTGACAATTGATATGTCAAAGGCAACAAAAATTTTCTGCTGTTATTTGAGTTTTCCTGTTAGGAAAAACATTTGAGCTGTATTTCCAAGTTATTATAATTGCTTAAATAAGGATTCAGTCTGGATTGCACTATACCTTTCAAAGTGGGTGGGAAGCAGATGAAACTTATCTACTAGAGAAAGCTTTTGGTCTTTAGCTGGAGAAATAATCTTACTCAGAAAGGCACATCTGGTAAAGTTTATTCAATAGTCTTTGCATTGACACTGTGTATGCAAGCTACCAAGTGTACTAAATGATTTTCAAGAAACTGAAATATAAGCAATATATTAAAATGTATAAGTCAGACACTGCTGAAATGGTAAGAAAAATAAGAGTCCAACTTTTAAATTAGCCATGTGATAGTACGAAATAATTTAAGAAGCTTTCAAGAGGTTAAGAACAAGGTAATTGAAGCATCAGTAAACAACTGTGCAAGTAGATATATTTCATAATATCCAATTAGTTAAAACCCAAGAATTTGCAATTCATTTTATGGATGAGTGTTGATATTTACCTTTGCATTGTATATGGAAGTACAAGTGTAGACAAAAATGAAGATTATAAAAATTTTAGGAGATGATTAGCATATTTAGACTTCAAAATATTTTACACAGCATTTCAAGTACCACTCCCTTGAATAACAGTGTGATAATAATATATATGTCTCTTCTGTTATTTAAAGGGAAGTAGTCAGAAATTATGGTCTATATGTGTACTGTCCATTACAGTAGGCAATAGCCACATTTATATTAAATATGGAAATTTGTAACTAAATTAAAAACAATTTCCCTTCAGTTACATTAGCCACATTTCAAGTGCTCAGTAGCCACATGTGACTGGTGGCTACTACACTGGACAGCAAAGATATTGGACATTTCCATCAGTATGAAAAGTTCTATTGGGCAGCACTGACCTTGAAAGAACTATTAAATAGCTATTGAAATATTAACTGTAGCAATGTTGAGATTACTTGCAATAAAATATTAAGTGAAAAAATACAGGTCAAATAATATATACACATATACCATTAATTGCAATGATGCAAAAATTCAGGTTAATTCCTTCATTCCTGTTACTTAGTACTTACTAAATGTCAACATGTCCTGGGTAGGTCTGGGGGAACCAAAGATGAGTCAGACCTATTCCCTGATCTCAAGGAGCTTATAGTTCAGTCGGGGAAGACTTAAGGAAACAGTGTGTGAATTATGGTATTGCTGGATGGGGTACAAAAAAAGGCTCCCCAAACCAAAGCTACCAATTCCACTTGGAAAGGAAATCAGGAAAGGCATCTCAGAGGAGGACGCATTGGACCCAACTCTTACAATGTGAGCAGCTGCTTACTGGACAGACAAAGGAAGAGGGAAGGAGAAAAATAGGCTGTCAATCTGCTGGAGAACTGGACTGGGCACTTTTTTAAGGTCCAAGGCTTGCTTGGGTTTGTAACTGTAGTTTAGAACTCTATAAATAGTTTTTAACCTGGATTGAACCAAGTGCTGTGAGTGAAGGAAAGCATGAAGATGGAATAGGAGTGGGATTGCACCGTGTGCTAGGGAGAGCCTGAAGCACAGGTGTGAGGATATAGATCCTTTGTCAGGCAAAAGAATCAGTCTTAACCCTGAAGTGAACGTAGAACTGAAATATTTTAAACAAAAACATAGGAGAAGAGATCAGAAGGAAATGCTAATAACAATAGCGTTAGGGTTTTTCTTTATTATTATCCAGTGACTTTCTTTTTCATTCCACTATCTTAAACATCTTCTGTAATGTGGGCATATTTGGTTTATAAATCTATTTTAAAACTAAAAAGACAAATTGCATCATCTACTGGTTCTCCATGAAATAACTGTTTATGCTTTGTTGTTGCTTGGCATTACTAGTTAAAAGTAAAAACAATCATATATTAACTAGCTTTTATTAAGTGCTTTTCTTGGACCGTTCATGGTTTTAAGTACTTTACATGTATTAATTCATTTAATCCTCACAAGCTATGTGAGGTAGCTACTAACAGCACCATTATACTGATGAAGAAATTCAGGCATTAAGAAGTGAGGAAACTTGTCCATCAGCACAAAAGTCTTATGTGGCAGAACCAGGATATGAAGCCAAGCAACCTAAACTCAGAGCCCCAAACTGACTTTTTATTTAATTATCTAGCAATTGAAAATTTCCACCATCACACTCTGGTTTGCCCTTAATCATTATATTTTGGGAACATTCAGTTTTACTATTCTTAAAGCAGATCCTAGTTTAAGATGGTAAAGATAGGAATGTGACTCCATTTAAAGAAATTCAAAAGATCAACCACAGACATCTGCATATCACACTTACTTTAAATTTTTGGTTCAAATGTCTCTCCTAGAACATGGACAGGCACGGGTAGATACTCAATACATATTTGCAGAATGAATGGATGAATAAGTTGACATGACAGTGAATGTTTCAGAAAGATGAACTATTAGTATAAAAGATGACTAGAAAGAAATTAATTTTTTTCAATAGTAAGAAATGGGAGAAACGGAACTTATATTATAACCTGCTTCTGAAAAAATTTAATTAAGCCAGAATGCTATATTCTCTAAGTATCACTGATAATCAGAATTTGATAGTTTATCTCCAGATATTATTAATGATGAGCAGGTTCATGATGGAATATTATTGAGCCAAATGTAAGCAGTCAAAGTGTGAGTGAAATCAGTGATTGTAGAACCACATGAGAGAGGAGGCACGTTGAGGGTTAGGAGTATCATAACACTGAGGCAAGGTTCTAAGGAGCATGAATCCAGGGCAACTAGAAACATCTATCTGAGCGGGGGGAGAAAGTCTCTGATTTAATTGTTCACTGGGTCTGATGTGAAAGCTTATCAAAGAGCAAATAGCTAGCACTGTCAGAAACAAAGGTAAGGCTGAACATTTAAAGTTGTAGTCACTTGATTTACCTCTCTGAGGAAGACAAGTTTCATGAATGAGAAAAGAGCATATTCAATATTATGAAGTGAAATTAGAAGCCAAAACAAATACTAAGACTGTATCTCTAGAAACTATCCAGTTTTCTTTTTAATAAAATATGTATTTTTTAAGACCCTATGCTATATTTTCATCCCTGTGATTTATTTTTTAATTACAAGTTTGTACCTCTTTACCTCTTCACCTATTTCACCCATCTCCCCAACCTGCTCCTCTATGGCAACCACCAGGCTCTTCTCTGTGTTAATGCATCTATGACTGCTATGTTTGTTCATTTGTTTTTTAGGTTTCACAAAGAAGTGAAATAATAAGGTATTTGTCTTTGTCTGCCTTATTTCACTTAGCATAATATCCCCTAGGTCCACCCATGTTGTCACAAATGTCAAGATTTCATTCTTTTTTATGGCTAAGTAATATTCCTTGTAGATCTATATCACATCATCTTTATCCATCCCTCCATAGATGAATGCAACTTAGGTTGCTTCCATATCTTAGCTATTGTAAATAATGTAGCAATAAATATAGGAGTACATATGTCATTTTAAATTAGTGATTTTGTTTTCTTTGGGTAAATTCCCAGAAGTGGAATTACTGGGTTGTATGGTATTTCTATTTTTAATTTTTGAGGACCCTCCATATTGTTTTCCATAGTGGCTGCACCAATTTACATTCCCACCAACAGTGTATGAGGTTTCTTTTTTCTTTACATTCTCACAAATATTTGTTATTTCTTATGTTTTTTCATACTAGCCACTCTGACAGGTATAAGGTGATATCTCATTGTGGTTTTGATTTCTGATGTTTAGTGATATGGAGCATCTTTTTCATGTGCTTGTTGGCCATCTGTACGTCTTCTTTGGAAAATGTCTATTCAGGTCCACTGCTCCTTTTTAAATGTTTTTTTGGTGTTAAGTTATATGAGTTCTTCATATATTTTGGATACTAACACATAATTGGATATTTCAGCAGCAAACGTATTTTCCCATTCAGTAGGTTGCCTTTTCATTTTGTTGATGGTTTCCTTTGATTCAGACAATTTTTAGTTTAATGTAATTCTACTTTTTTAATTTTGCTTTTGTTTTCCTTGCCTGGGAGACATATCCAGAAGAATATTACTAATGCTGATGTTTACGAGTTTACTGCCTCTGTTTTCTTTTGGTTTTATGGTTTCAGTTCTTACGTTTAGAGTTTATTTCTGTGTATAGTGTAAGAGAGGTCTATTTTCTTTTTCTTTTCTTTTTTTTTCTTTAGGAGAGCCAGGGAGAGACTTTTATTTAAAAATAAAGTGAGAGAACAGAACTCCTGGCTCATGCCAGGAGGGGACAAGAGAGCTCAAGGTGGTGCTTTGTCTAGGGAATTTATATGCAGTTGAGGATTTGGGGGAACTGATGAAGGACTTAGAGGTGTGGACTTGTTAAAAATGGTCTTAGGATGTTTGTCCTTGATGAACCATTAAGTCCCTTTTAGCATGCTAAAGTGAATCTTACACATGATTACAAACGATTAACATACTAAAAACATGGGCTACTTTCCTTTATCTGGGGAATATCAACTGATCTCACTGAAGAATGACTCTAGAGCTTAATGTTTAACACAGAGTTTTGGTAGGGGGTTTCCTTACATGTAGTTACATTGCTCTGACTGTAAATATCTTGCCTTGCTTTTTCCGGAGGCCCTCACCCTACTCTGACTATACCCATGGCCCCTGTGTCATTCCCCCCTCTACAGATGGAGACCCTAGCTGCTGTAGCTGCTGCTAGGGAAAGGGGGTGACAACCACTCTGGCTGCTTCATGTTGAGAGGGGGCACAGTAAAGGGTGCAGTTAGGTCTCCATCACTGGTCAGTTGAGAGGGCCTCAGAAGATGGCACTTTTATTCTGGGTTCCATTACTATTTGCAGTTTTATGGCTTCTCCAAAGTTATCCCAGACGAGCACCCGAAGAAGATGCCGGGATTCTTGTTTGCAGAGTTGAAGAATGAACTTAACAAACACTCAGGGTAGGAGAGCCAGGGAGAGGCTTTTATTTAGAAATAAAGTGAGAGGACAGAGTTCCTGGTATGACAAGATAGCCCCACAGGGGTCTGTTTTCATTCTTTCACATGTAGTGGTCCAGTTTTCCCAGCACCACTTTTTCCCGTCATGTATTCTTGCCTCCTTTATCATACATATATTAACTGACCATATTAGTGTTGGCTAATTTCTAGACTCTATTGTGTTCCATTGATTTATGTATCTATTTTGTGCCAGTACCATACTGTTTTGATTACTGTAGCTTTGTAATGTAGTTTGAAATCAGGAAGTGTGATGCCTTCAATTTTGTTCTTCTTTCTCCGGATTGTTTTTGTTGTTCAGGTCTTTTGTGATTCCATATAAGTTTTAGGAGTATTTGCTATAGCTCTTTGAAAAATGCCATTGGTATTTTGATAGGGATTACACTGAATCTGTAGCTGGCTTTGGGCAGTTTTAACAATATTGCTTTGGGCCAGTTAAGTAATATTAATTCTTTCTATTCACACACATGGAATAGGTTTCCATTAATCTGTGTCATCTTCAGTTTCTTTCATCAATGTCTTAATAGTTTTCAGTGCACAGATCTCTCACCTCCTTGATTAAATTAATTCCTAGGTATTTTATCCTTTTTGATACAATTGTAAATGAGATTTTCTTGATTTCTCTTTCTGTTAGTTTGTTATTAGCATATAGAAATGCAAAATTTCTGTGTTTTAATTTTGTATCTTGTAGCCTTACTGAATTTATTTATATGTATTCTTTCATTGTAAAGGGTCTGAACTATTAATTTTACTTTAAAAATACAGTCTTTATAATTCAAGTTCCATCTTATAGTCTTGATGTAGAAATGTTGATTTAAATAAGCTTATTCCAATCCCTTAAACATTTAAGTATGCATTGTACATTTATTTCTTATATTTTGAATAACTGGGGTAATTAAAAGTATTAAAGAGGGCATCATATTAATCTGTTCCTACCTGGAGGGTAAGTAAGATGCTGCTCAATGTATAGTCTGTATTCCATTCTTCAGGGTTGTCCAAAAAGTCTATATAGGGCCGGCCAGTCTGTTGATCTACTGTATTAAAATAATACATTAACATTGATACATATAATAAAATTATTATTTAAAATTAGTAAGATGAAAATATCACAGGCAAAGTTAGAAAGCAAATGGCAAGCAGGAAAATTATTTGCAATGAATGTGACAGACAGTGTGCTGTTAGGAGCATGGACTTTGGTATCAGATCTACATAGATTTGAAAGTTGACTCCCTCACTTATCAGCTATTGAGACATTGAACAATTAACCTTGCCTCTCTTCATCTCTTTTTTTTTTTTTTTTTTTTTTTTTTAGGAGAGCAAGGTACAGGCTTTTATTTAGAGATACAGTGAAAGGACAGAGCTCCCGGCTCATGCCAGGAGGGGACAAGAGAGTCCCTTCATCTCATTTTTTTAATGTGTGAAATGGGCATATGATTAAAGTACCTACCTTCACTGAAAAGAATTTTTAAAATAAAGTACTGGCATATAGTGAATCCTCAAAAAAATGATAGCTATCATTATTAATAATACTTTTATTACTGTATAAAAAGTTTTTGCAAATGAATAAGAAAAACATTAACATTCTTATAGAAAAATCTTGCAATTAAAGGTAAGAACTGAGAAGAAAATTTTGAAAAGATGAAAAGAGGGGTTTTTGACTTAGTCTATTACACTGTATTATAAAACTGCAATAATTAAAATTGCAGTGGAACACAAAACTAGAGTGAACAATATAATAAAAGAATTTAGAAACTAATCCTAGTATATGTGAAAACTGCTAGACGTTAAAGGTGAAACTGTTACTCAGTGATGAAAGAAAATATTGTTAACAAATGGTACAGAAAATGCTGTGAAACTACTCATCACCCTCCAGTATATATTTTCCTTTCTTCCATTTCTTTTCTCTATAATAAGAAACACTATGCCTGTGTCTCCTCCTTCCACCTGGCAGCTTTAGATGAATACATGGTTGCACCCACTTTTTCCAGCCTTTTCTCTAGCAAGATACAAAGATGTGACTAAGTTTTAATCATAGGATATCAGCAAAGTGTGCAATTTCTCGATCATATTTTCTTAGGAAGCTGTTTGCCCACTTTTTCTCTTTCCCTCTTCCCGTTGACTGGAAATGGTGGCAGAGTAAATGCCTTAAATCCAGAAATGGAACCCACTCATCGAGGATGGTGAAACCTCCCTGTCAGCTTTGTTCTTTTATATATAGATTAGAAAGACACACAGAAGCTTGGCCTATGCCCTAACATAGTTAATTACCTAAATCAGTATTGGCAAAAAAATTGAGTTAAATATGAAAATATAAAACTATAGAGTAACTAGAAGATTGAAATGATTTGACTGTGCTTTGGAAAAGAATCATGTAAGTTCAAAGACAATCTCAAAAATCTCAAAGGACAAGACTAATGGATATGATGCCATAAAAAAGTTTAAATTTCAGACATAAAAACATCAACATAAACAAAATTTTAAATTAATTTTTTAAATTGACAAAGGGAAATATTTGCAACATCTAGGACAATGTGATAACACTGTTAATAACTCTGACAATTCACAGAATAAGAAACACAATCAAAAGACATAAAAAAATGTTTAACTCGTAAGTATTCAAAGAAATGCTTATTAAAATAGCAGCCAGTTCTTAATAAATTGGCAAAAAATTTCTCCAAAAGACCTCCCAGATTTGTAGAGTGCTAAAATGAGAACTTTATATACACTTACTGGTAGAAGTGTAAACAACATCTCCAAAGGCAATTTGACACTACATATCTAAAGAATTAGAACTGCAAGTAGTTATCTTTTAGAGTCAGGGGCTAACAAATAACATGCTTGTCCTCCCAAGTTCATATATAATGAAATATACCAAGTGTTGAAAGATGGAAGTAAAAAACATCAACTTTACTGTATGCAAGACTGAAATGGAGAATGTATTTGATCAACAGCTTTAACCTTACTCCATGAAAATCTCCCTGATTTGAACTTAACCCTCAAGTGAAGGCAAAAGTTTCCTGCCTGGAGAAACTGAGACCAAACCCATTCTGATGTCAGGCTGGTTGGGAAAAATAAATGTCAAGAAAGTGCTGAGCAACACATGTTTTTTTCTCTCAATTCGCCAATTAACTAAGTCATCCCAGGAGGAGGGAGGGAAGGAAAGAAGAGCAATCACAAGTTTTCCCAAACTTTTCCCTCCTGGAGACAGAAGTTCTCTCTACTCTATGGAAATGGGAGGGATGAGGACTAAATGATAAAAAAATAGGTCCCTCCACCCTTGTTATATGTAATCCAGTAATTCCACTCCTCTTTATTTTGAGTAAATAATGGCAAATGCATATAATTAATTTTGTACCATCAGTTTAACTTTTAAAATAGGTTTAATTATTAAAGTAATAATGTACTTAGAAAAAATTATGTAGAAGTATATGAAATAAAATATGAATGATCTTCTGCCTACTAATGCCACTCTTCAGAGTCATTACCAGTTGGTCTATATACATATACACACACATACGTGTGTGTGTGTGTGTGTGTGACTGTAATACATGGTTTTGTTTTTTTATTACATGAAGTTATATTTTACATTTTATTCTTCAAAGTGTTTTATTCATTTAACAGTAAATCATCAACATATTTCTGGTTCTGTTTATTAAAAAAAAATTTGAGCAACAACTGTGTGGTAGGTAGTAAAGATTCTAAGAATATAACAATGACCAAAAAGTCCAGTCTTCATATATCCCCCATTATGTTTAAAAGCAAGGTATGTATAACTACAGGAAATCTTACTTTAAAATTCCCATATTAATATTCCCATATTAGTTATTTCCCTATTTCCAACATTGTTGCTGGCAACAAACATCTTTAAATATTAAACGTACTCTTGCATACTTACGCTAGTATTTCTACAGAATAATTTATAAATATAGTATTACAGGGATTTAAGGCTATTTACTTTTATATCTGGTTAGAAACTGTCAAACTGCTTCCCAAAAGGATCACACTAAGGTCATCACTATGCCAGAGAACCCATGTTTGCCCACCCCTAGTAAAATGGTATATTATTATTTTTAATACTTTGAAGCATAAGTAATAAGTCTCCATTTTTTTGTTTTAATATGCATTTATTTTCTTACTGGTGAGTTTTACCATATTTTTATGTTTATTTTTATGCTTCTAGTGAAAGTGTATAACCTTTGCCCATTTTTCTATTGCTTTTTTATTGATTTACAAGTGCTATTTATATGTCATAGATACTGTTTTATGTGTTGCAAATAATTTCCCTTAGTTTGCAAAAGTCAGTGTAATTGCTTTCTGTTTATAATGTCATTGGCTGTAGAGAAGTTTTCAAACATCTTTTGTAGTTTAGTATGTCATGCTTTTCTCCTGGTTCCTAAGTTTTATTGTATTTGGAAAGGCCTTCCTCACAAAGCCCATAAAAAATTCTATTAGATTTTTTTCTCTATAGCATTTAAGAATTTTAGATTTTTGATCAAGAAGAATTCACTTTTTGTCTAACTTGAAGAAGCAATCTTACTTATTTCTTTCCAAAATGTTAATTTGTCAGTGCATCATTTTTTGTGATAATAAAAACATAGATCAAACTAAAATATTGAACAATATAGGAATGGTTAAATTTATCATTTCAGTCATTAAAAATAATCTTTTGAAGAATCTTTAATAATGCAAAAATGCACTTATTATGTCACTTTAAACTAGAAAAACTAGATGCAAAACTTTATGTGTATACCCAACTACTTAGGAAAAATACATATATAGAAAAAAGGAAGGAAATGTGGTTAAATGTTGAGAGTAATATCTCTCTGAATTAGGATTCAAGATGATCATTTTTGTCTACCTTTTTGTATTCTCAATAAACATGATTACTTCTACAATCATAACAAGGTTATTAAAAAGAAATATTATCAAACATTAACAAGGATAATAGGGAAAGAGTCCCTGATGATAAGAATCTCATTTGGTCCTTACCATTCGGATGAAAAGGAATTGTTCTAAAATTCACAACTGGAGGGACAAAATTGTAGTTCGATGTAAAATGTATTGTCAATTGGAAGCATAATCCTATGATAAAGAATAAACATTTTTACTAACGTGTCATGTTATACTGATTAGCTGTAACCTGATTCACACTGAAGTTTCTTTCTACACTTAAAAGCCTCCCCAGGATCCCTGGAGTTTTATTTATAAGTAAATAGGCCATAGGGTACCAAGGCTCCTCTAATGGTATAACAGACTCCTCATATTCTAATCCCACGGTATTTTGCCACCAGTCCTTTCCATTCACTAACTCCATCTCCCTAACAGTGCCCCCATCACTGTATATCTCATATTTCTGAACTCCCTGTTCCAGAATCTTCTCCAGTCTATAAGCTTTTGCCATGCTGTTTATTAATGCATGATTGAAAATGCATGGTCATTCATGTTTCTAGCAGCCAAGTTTTCTTGAAAATTTAATTTATGAAAATTTGGGGACGAATTGTAGAGAAAAAAATGAGAGAATTGTGGGATTTTTATGCCTTGATTTCTTTAGTCTCCTAAACCTGGCAAACTTGTGCATGTTCTTCAGAACTCATTTCAGTGTCACTTCCTTGAGAAGACTCTCCAAGGCAAAATTAACTAATCACTGCCTCCTTGGCATTCTGTTCAAAATCTGTAAGAGAACGTAGTATCCTTTATTTTAATTACCCACTTACACGTTTTTCTCCCCTACCTTGCTCAATAAATCTGTTGTTAATCCATGATTGAAAGTGGATGCTCATTAATGTTTCTAGGAGCCCAGTTTTCTTGAAAATTTAATTTATGAAAATTTTGGGGAAAATTGTAGAGGAAAAAATGAGAGATAATTATGGGATTTTGGTAGCTATTCTCTGATTTCATGGGAGACAGACAATATTCTCAATTAATATGCTTTACTGTGTCCGCTTCTTAAAAACATAATATTAAGATTTGGCATAAAGAAAAATTCAAACCTAAAATTTTCATCTATGTTGACAAATGGCAAAAAGTTAAGCTACATAATTAAAAAATAACTTGTGAATACTTTTAGAATTCTAGAATATTTGTATGATGCAATGTTATTATACATATAAAGAAGATAGGTTAATAATGGCATAAAGATTTTTTAAAAAGTAAATTGGTTTTGAAAACACAAACCATGCCAAATTGTATTCTGTAGACCTTTAATTTCAGCTTCCCATTCCATCATATTTTCACTTACAGGAAAGGTAATAATACCCTTTAATTAAAAAAAATCAAAACAGAAGATTAATATTTATTGCAGCTTTGAAAATCAGATATCAAGTTACAATATATTCCTAAAACTCTACATTTCTTTTCCTGATATATTTATTTATTTATTTGTTGGTTTAGGGAGGTGTTACATATTGTCTTATTACACAGAAGTTAAAGTAGATTCCAGGAAACACATGCAAAAAACAACTAGTAAATTTATAATAGATCAGATTATAAATTTGCTGTATTTATAATCTGTGTAGGACTACTAGGTCAAGATTGGGAGGTGTGGCTTATGTAAATCAATAGCCAATTTAAGATTCAAATTAGGAAAGGAAATAGTTGGAAAGCATGCAGTTCTTCAAAGCTTTTTAAAACTATACAGATGTTATATGGAAGACATGAAGTAAGAAAATTTTTTTTAAGAAAAACACAACTCAAATTGTTTGTGTATAAAAATAACTTTTTCCTATACTTGAGGTATTGTCCCAATGGAGAGACAAGAATGTATTTCATAGAAAACCTAATCAGTGATTCTAAGGAATATATTTAATATAGTCAGTAAATATCTCTGAGCAACTACATAGTTATTAAGTATGTTAAGTGCTTTGTTCCACAAAGCCAGATGGAACAGAAACAACATCAAACATTAAGTTCATGCCTCTGATGTTTGTTGTTAGACTGAAAAACTGTCTCTAACTTCTCCAGTGAAGGCAAGACAGTCCTTCCACAGGAAGAGTGGAAACAGAGCAAGGTGCTGAAGTACACCTACAGCAACTGTGGGTAATACTCCACACCCTCCCCCTATGGATGGTGTTCTATTTTTTCTCTGAAGCCCTCCTGACCTCCCCTTTCCATATTTAATTCTCCATACTATATGCAATAAACCAGTTTGTGGCACCCATGAACGCTGATAACCTCACTTGGTGGCATTCCAGGCAAAGCCTTTCTCTGCGTTAAGATTATAAGGGGAAAGCATTTATGGGTTATCTGTGACAGCAGTTGGCAAAGAGTGCACTAGACAGTAAGTAACAGAACTCAAGATGTGAAAGCAAGGGTTTTTGGAGTCAGAAAACCCTGTGATGGAATTCTGGGGCCAAATATTTACTGGACATTCCTGAGGTTTTGGTTTCTAGTAGGTAAAACAAAACACTACTTACTTTAGTATTGTACTTAATGAATGTAATAAATTACTGCCTGACAGACCCTGATATTCAGGGCTAAAATGCACATAAATTACTCAGATCAGTGTGCTCAATATTGTTAACTATTACTACTGTGAAGTAATGATAATTATTATAGTGAAATAGATTCTTTAATTAACAATACTGTACCGACAAATTAGCTTTAAGTAAACTATGCCTTATAGAATAAACACAGACTAAACGGATTTTAAATATTCGTGCCCCAATGAAACACATCCCTCCAGGTCCACAGTGCATACCTCATAATTCTTCTCCTTTAACTCTTGAAAGTCTTTCTCCAGCAAGAAGTAAGCTCTGCAGTGCATGATAAGACAACAAAGTATCTGGCACTTGTCACCACACTCCTAGGATTTACTCTGAGTCAGGTGAGTCACCCTCTCACACTGGGTTAACTGATGTAAGTTACTTGCTCTCTAGAGCCTGTGTGCTCCCAAGATAAGTGGCTTCTAAGTTGGACGTATAACAGTGACTTTCTTTTCTCCTGACTGCTCTAAACGAGGACTTCCAGAAGGAAAACTGGACACTTTCTCCACTGCGGTGTCACTGCACTGTCAGCCCACAGCCCAGTCTCAAGGCAAACTTGAATGAATACCTGGGACAACCGTGTTGCTTGTGCATAAAGTGGGCGTGAGAGACGTAAGCGCAGGGCGGTCCTAGCCGGTTGTTTCCAGGTTACAGGTGCAGCTGGGTGCAGGCTCAGCTGGAGATTGCAAATGAGTTGCGAAGCAACCGGATGCTGTGGGAAAGTAGAGAGAAGGCGGTGGGAGCTTGACCACACCCCACCCAATCAGCTACAAGGAAACAGGCCTCCGGATACCTGTGCAGCCAATCATCCAACCGTTTCACTTTGAATGGCCAATGAGATCCGTTGTCAAAGTAATACCCTCCCGCAGACCCTGGCTGCTCAGTCCTCCAAAGCCGACGGGTAGTTAGTGTAAAGGGTCAACGGTAAGGTGCCATTACATAGCATGTAAATCACAGAAGCCTTCACTCAAAGTCCCTCTCTGAAATGATCTTTCCTATTTCTTAGAATATCAGAAACCATCAGATATTAAGTGACCAACTAGTAGGTACAGGTCTGCGCTTATTAAGAACTTACATGGTAAGTTACCAGTTATAATAGGTTCGCATACATTATTATGTCATCGAATCCTACATTACCCTGGGAGGATGCTTCAGAAAGAGGTAACTACTTAGAATTTCTCATATTTCTATCTCTTGCTGCAGTTTTGCATCTGCTGTTTCTTCTATTTGGACTTTTACCACATTCTTTCTTCCCTTTCTCCCCCCATTTTTCCTTCACTTATCCTTCAGATTTAACTTTGCCTATGACTTATAGGATCCCCTATGCCAAGATTTAGGCTCCACTTCTTTGTGCTCCTAAAGGACCCTATATTTACCTCATTGATAGCATTTATTGCAAGTCTTGTAATTGCCTATCACCTTCTCAAGCAAACTGTGAGCTACTCAAAGACTTCCATTTGCCAGTGACAGCTACAGAAACTGTCATCCTTGTTCAGAGTGCTTTTTATTTATTTATTTTTACTTATTTATTTACTAATTTTATGGGATTGAATATCAGTTCAATTAGTTAATTCATTTCACAAGTATTTATTAAGTACTTGCTATGTGCTGTGGATTGATTCAAGTGAAGTGACTGCCTTTATGGTTCCAGTGTACAATAAACAAGTATACAAAACAGAACAAGCATACAAAGCAAAAACTGTAATTTCAGATAATGATAAGTGCCGTGTAGACAATAAAACAGTAATGTGATAGAAAGTGGAATTGGTAGATAAGGATTAGAAATGGTGGTCAGGGAAGTCCTCTGTCAAGAGTGGACTTCTGAGGCAATACATGAAAGATCAGATGAGAATGAGCCAGCTCTATGAAATGTTGAAGGCAGAGAACTCCAGGAAAAGGAAAACACAACAGTTCTCAGGAGAAAGCTAAGCTTGAAAAGGGAACAGGGGAGGACCTGAGAAAGCAAGGGAGAAGTGATTAGGCTGGGGTTGGTGGGGGGCACACAGAAGGAAATTTGGGTTTTAATTTGAAAGCAGTGGGAATCTAATGGATGCTTTTGAGCATGGGAGTGTCATGCTCTGATTTACATTTACAAAGTTACTCTGGCTGCTTTGTGGGGAATGGGTTGTTGGAGAGGCGATTTAGAAAGCTATTTCACATTCAGGTATGGTAGCTTAGAAATTCTCAACAACATATTAACTTTACTAACATTTTGGCACAATAAAAGGATTTGATTCTATGTTTCACAAAACTGAATATAAAGTAATTTTTCTACTAAAGTATCAATGAGGATCTCAGATTGAATCGGGAGGGTTTCTCCTTTATACACCATCAGAGTTTAACTTGAATTTATGTAGGACTGGTAATGTAAGGTGAAAGTTGAAGAAAAGGGTGCTCCAGTGAGAAGAGAATAGACCCAATTTGGGAATCTTAACTAGGTTTTTTTTTATATCATGGTGGTCCTGTTGTCCTTTGTTTTACTCCAATAGGAGAATCCTGTTATAAAATGCAGGATCTCTGTTGCATGTTTAAAATTTCATTCTAGGGAAAATTATGTTAAGGTAAAAGAAAAAGGTAGAATTAAACATCTTTGCTTTGAAATTTTAGAAATGGTATTAATGTTGTACTTCAGTGAAATGAAAAATCAAAATGGTACATTCTCATATGACTCCTCACATCTGTGTTACTAGCCTTGACCTCTCCTTGGGACTCAAGCATAGTCTGCCCAATTGTCTGGTGCTCACTAAGTTATCCCAAGGACATTTCAAACTCAGAATGTCCAAAAATAAACTCATTACCTCTTCTCCTCTCAACTAGCCTTTTATCCCATTTGGATCACCCAGTTTCTCAAGCTGGAAATCTGAAGTCTGCTCTGACTCCTCCTCTTCCTCATGACTCACATTCACTCACTCACTAAGTCCGGCTGCTTTTCTAGCTTCTTCTCTAGCCTTCCCACGAGTGCCCAAGTTCAAAGCCTTGCCATCTCTTGCCTGAACAAGATCTTCATATTATACTTGCCTGAACAAATATCTTTATACTATACTCCCTGCCTCCAGACTTGCCTGTTGTGATACTTCACAGTAATATATGTAAATTAACATGTGATCATCGTGTGATTCTCTGCTTAAAATACATCAGAGGAACCCCTTCACCACGTCAGCATACCCTACCTCTATCTTTAGCATTTTGAGTGTGGATGACTTCTGGGGATGTGGGTAGGGTGGCTGAAATCATGGGCAACTTTGTATGTGTCTGTGTATCTATATGTGTATGTGTATGCACATAGACTTTTGTAGGACAGGGACCATGGAATTTATTAATTTTAATAATAGCCTGTGATGTAAAAAGCTTAAAAAAATCATGCACTACAGAGTTAAATCCAAGCTTTTTAACATGGCACTGCAAAATCCTTCTGTGATATTGTACCTGTCTACCTCTTCCTTTACTGCTGCCCACTTTGCTTCATGTTTGAAGTACCAGAACCACTGGACTGCTATTTTTTCTGTATCTACCATCTTGCCTAGGCTCATGCTGTCTTCTTTACCCTGCCTTTCTTCCTCTTTTTTATCTGGCTAACCAGTTGTTACACTTTCTGAAAGACATAAATACCTTCTCAGAGCCTTCCTGAACCACTAGGATGGGCTATGTTCTCATTTAGCCTGGGTGCATCTTTGTATATTGTTACCACATTATTTTGAAATGATCTGTTCATGGGGTCCTCTTCCCCACTAGAATGTAACTTCCTAAGGACATGGAAACCTGTTTATTCATCACTGCAGTCCCAGCACCAAGCACCTGGCTCAGAGGAGGCAACAATATATACTGATTGATTTGAATTTAGCAGAATAAAAAGGTTTATGGCCAGGAGAGTGATTGTTCCATGAAAGAACTAGACATAAGCAGAGGAAGGGGTTTTCAGAGATGTAGGATAGTAGGTGATTTAGAGGAGACCAGCCGGCCCACAGGCACAAAAGAGGTTTAAACAGATAGTGACAAACAGAGTAGACAACAGAACAGAAGGACCATTGCCAGCAAGAGCCACCAGAGGAGAGAGGCTGCAGTCAGAGGGTAGATTGTAAGCACCATCCTCAGGACACCAAGGAGGCAGGTGCAGGCACTTAAAAAAGTTCTGGAACTGGTGGGACTAAGGGGACCAGCAGGTTAGGACAACTAAAAATGCTGGCAATGGGATTATTGGGAAAGACAGAGTTTCCTGTCGTCAGCCTCATGGGCTTGGAGGCACTGATTAGAAGGGAGCACAGTGTACTGACTAGCTAGCCATCGCCCTGTGTTTCCATGGTTAGCTTAGCTCCTATGTGGATGTGAGATGGGCTTGTTGTGGGGACTCCTGAGCTGTCAAGTGGGACTGTGGCTTTGGTTAGGAGTAGAAGTGAGAGGATGTGTGTTTGTGTGTTAGCATCTAGCACATGAGTAGGTGTACTTCCTGCAATTAACAGCAGGAACTGGAGACTAACAGCATCAGCTATTCAAATATGGGTCACTTGAAATTGGAAACTTATAAGCAGAAGCCTATCTGAAAATGTTTTTCTCTATATGGACTCACTTTTGATTTATTATAGCAAATATTAGTTTTGATAACATTTCTACATACTTGATAGGATGGATCCTTGATAGTCATGTCCTTGCCACTTCTCACTCTTATACCATATCCATCTCTGCCCCATTCATCAGATTTGTTGTGGTTGTTTCTTTTTTTAATTTTTAGCACACCAATGCAATCTGGAAGATAAATCTTCACCTGTAGGCTTCCACTATCTTAGTTTATTAGTAATTCTGGTGGTAAATAATATGTGCTCTCAAGACAGACCAGGGTTATATCCCAGAGTACCTGTGTTTTAGTAGCCTATATAGCCTTTAAGAAGTTACTTAGACTCCCTGAACCTGCATTTTCTTATCTCTAGTGAGCAGCCAATAATAATACCTGCCTCTTAAGATCAATTGTGAGGATGAAAAGAAATAATTCCTGCCAAGCACTCAGTCATTCACTGGCACAGAGTTAGTGATAGCCATCACCCGTGCTTACCATGCCATGTGCTGGGTACACTATTCTAAGTGCTTTATAGGAATTAATTTCACCCTAAAAAACTATGTGGTAGGAATTGTTATGATTCTAACTTTTACAGATGAGGGAAACTGAGGCACAGAGTTGCTAGATTATTTGGAATAATCTAGATTACTACAACTGGATTCAGTAGAACCAGGAATACAAACACAGAATATCTAGCTCCAGAGTCCATGCTTTGAACTACTAGGCTACCCTGGCTCACAAATGCCTCATGTTCTATCAGGTGAGCTCCCTGGCCTTCTTTAATAAATTATTGCTACTCTCAATAGTTTTCTTTTGTGCATTTGTTTTTATTTTTGGTATTTTTTTGGTGAATCTGTTTTTGGCTGAATTTCTACCTGTTAGCTTTCTCAGTCTTCCTCCATTAAAATGTAAACCCAAGGAAGCTGGGACCACTGTCATATAAAATAAAAATAGTTCCTGGCACATAATAAAGGCCCAGTATGAATCTGTTAACTAAATGTGTAATTTGTCTTTTCTAGTAGATTACAAATTTATTAAGAATTCAGTCTGACTTCTGTAACTTACATACATATTAGTAGTACTCTGTATGTATTTAACCAACTACTAAATAATTATATTACCAATTGCTTAATAATTATTTTTATATTAACTTTCATTACTTTTGTATTTCAAGTGGAGAGTAGGTTTAGTCAAGTCCTATATTATGCCTTTTTTGGACTTCCTCTCATAGTATGACCCCCTAAAAATAGGCTGAGAGGATTGAAAAGAGATATATTGCATTATATTTCTTATGATAGACAGAATTCTAAGATGACCTCTGTAGGGAAAATGGAAATTACCTTGGCCAGGATCCTCACTTGACCCTAACCTACTCGATGATGTAATTGGCCTACTGTGTACACAATGCTTACACACCAGTTGGCAATGGGCCATTATTGTTGCTATATAAAGAGCTCCACCCAGTGCTCTCCTCCGGAGACAAAGGCTGAGGCAAATTGCAGATTTGCCAGATGCAGCCATGATTCTAGCATTCAAGCTGTCATCATGAGAATAAAGCTTGATATAAACCCTTTTACCCCTAATGTTCAATTGTTGTTATTTGGTCTCACCAAATCCAGAGTGAACTTGCCTGGAGCTGGGAACCCCCTCCAGCCCCAAGCTACAAACTCCAAGATCTCTACCTGCTGCCTAATTGTCAGGATGGTGAAAATGATGGGTTTTACTCCTATGATTAAGTGATATGGCACAGTTGACTTTAAGAAAGGAAGATTATCTTTGGTAAGCCTGACCTCTCAGGTGATCCCTTAAATGGATGTCTTGCCTGAGGATTTCAGCCCTGGGCAAGTTCACTATTGATTCAGTGACACTGAGAAATGACAAGGGAACATTCTTGGGGTAAATTCTGGCTTTATTCTCCCGGTGATAGGTTAAGCACTGGAATCATGTCTGCATCCAACAGTCTGCAGGTCTGTAATCCACCTCTGCCTCTGCCTCTGCCTCTGCCCAGAGTACTGGGTGGAGCTCTTTATATAGTGACTCAGACAGTAATAGCTCATTGCCTATGGGTGTGGAAGCATTAGCTAGCAGTAGGCAAATTACATCATCAAGTAGTTTAGGGTCAAGTGAGGATCCTGGTTATAGGAACTTCTATTTTCCCCACACTGGGACTGGACTCTTTCTAAAGTCAGTGATTCAAAGTGTGAGAGGAATTCCCTGTGCAGGAAATCCTGTGTTGCTACCTTTGACAATGGAAGGGGCAATGTGGCAAGGCAGAAGGGCAGCATCGAAGAACTGAGTGCGGCTGCCGGGTGACAGCCAGCAAGGTAATCAGTATCTCAGTTCTACCACTACAAGCAACTGAATTCAGCCACAAACACATAAAGTTGGAAGAGGACCTGAACTCCAGATCAGAACACAACCTGGTCAACACCTTGTGAGGTCCTGAGCAGAGAATTCAGTTATGCCATGCCCAGATCTGACCAACAGAACTGTGGGTCTAACAATGTAGGTATTGTTCTAAAATATTTGTGGTATTTTGTTATGCAGCAAAAGCTCATTAATACAACGTCTTATCAAGAGTGCAGAACTACTGACCAAGAGAAGTTATGTGGTGAAAAATCAGTCACTTACTGAGCTGGGTTTACCCTGATTTAGTGTGAAAAGCACTTGAAACCAGTTGATAGACATTAACATACAGTGTTAAACAGGGTTAGGAGATAAGATGGATGTGGTTTCCTGAAAAATAAAGACTGAACCAACATTCATGTAAAAATTTTGATCATCCTAGGTGAGCAAGGCAACTGATGTAATTATTTAGCATTAGCAAAGTTACTGAGGCCATCTCCGGCTTCAACAACCAAGCATTCCCTCCCCCTCTTTTTAAAAACAATTATTTCCCTCAAGACTCCAACAGATGTTTTCATTTTACTTAAACTAAAAGACTGTTTTCCTCATCCACCAGGACCATGTACCAGTACAAAGTGTTAACCTCCTTTGGATTTGAACCCCCATCCTCAAGAGCAAAAGAAGGCTGAGCATCAGCTAATGTCAGTTCAGCTGTGAGAAGTGTTTTAAATCATATTTTGACGTATGTTACTCTGTTAACTAGAAAATGAAGTGCAGCACACATGCTTCTAGTAACTCTGGTTTCAAATCATATGATCCCTTCTTTGTCTTGAAGACCTTTTGATGTGCATTCCCAATATTGACTTTCTCTGCTTTTAATAATCTTATATTCTTTCCTCAATATAAATGTCATGGAAAATACTGAATGCTAATCTTCAAAGATCAAACAGGAAGAAAGAGGTGGGCAGCATAGTTCAGTGACTTGAATTCCTGACATTTCTAATTTTAACGTTCTATTTTAGCTTATAAAAACCAAATCTCAAAGAAATGCTTGGGTTCCCCTTTGCAAAGTTAGGCTCCTCCAAATTTCAGTTGTATTAATTACAAAATAATTCAGTTTCTTCTTGAAAGGCACCTGAAATGCAGGGGCCACTTGATCATTATTTATATCTATAGTTGTGTCTACCTAACAGAGAGAAGTTCAGAATCCGTACGTGCTGGTTATTGTTTCGCCTTCTTTGCTTTAGCTGTGGTGACCAAGGGTACAGATTTGCCTGGGACTGGGCTGCTAAAAACTGGGATAATCCCCAGTAGACTGGCACAGCCAGTCACCCTAGTGTGGGCATCAAGGACTTTCTCAGGGTGGGGATTGGGTAGACAACTTGGCTACAGCTGTTTACTTGCTTTTGGAGCTTGGGGTTTAGAGGAGCCCAATTTGTTTTCTATGGCAGGCTGGTACCCAAACCCCCAGTTCTAAAACATAGTGCTCAGAATTCTGTTAGGAGAGGCTTTTAGGGATGTCTGTGATGAAGGGGCTGTGCCTGCCAGAGTTCTTAACTTGCACTGAAGTGTTTTAGGAGAATCAGACCTCCTCCTTTAGGTTCATTCCCCACATGGGGCCATCCATTGTTGAGAGATACTGCATTTAATATTTAAGTACCACTGTGACGGTTATGTGTGTGCGGGGGGAGAGAAACTGCTCAAAAGATGTAATTATTCTAGGTTTCCTTCACATTTATCAGTTAATATACCTTTCATAATGCTCTCAGTTGCCCCAGGGGTAGCTCAATTTCAACATGGGAGAAGCTTTGTGGTGGCAATTGGCTTGGAGGGGTATAAGGGGTGACCTATGGTTTAGGGATGGCTTAAGGATATGTCTCGAAGCTGTTTTTATTTAGTGTATGTTTATTAGAGGTGGTTTGATGGGAGATGATGGAAATTATTGAAGGGATAAGTCCACCCTCACCTCACTGGTACCAATACTGGGTGTTCTGGGTGTTCTACCTTATGGCATGTATATGAATAATAAGTAGACCATTTTGTGCTCTAAATATTTTATCACATTAGAAAATAACGTATTTCTATATAAAAACTGCTTAAAACACATTGAATAACAGTAATGTTACCCCCTTCTGAGTACCTACTATGTGCCAAATACTTCTCATATATTTATACATAGTCTCATTAAATGCTCATATCAACTCTGAAAGTATTATAAAAATTATAAAATTATATGGACTTTAGAGAACTTTGTGTCAGGCACTCTTCTCTTCAGCTTACATGAATTAGCTCATTTAAGCTAATTAGCCTCAAAATAGATATTTTTTCAGACAAAGAAATAGCTATTCAGTAACTTATCTAAATTCATGTGGTTACCAAGGGGTGAAGGGGAGATTTATGCCCAGGCAATCTGACATCAGACCTTTTACTTTTAGCCTTTATGCCACACATACACCATTTTATGGATAAGGAAGTAGAGACTGCCTTACCTACTCGGGGTCATCCGCCTCACGGGTGGATGGAAAGTCCATGCTGTAAGCTCCCGGCCTCTGCTGCCTCCAGATCCCATGGGTGAGGGAGGCTACATGCACAGTGTTGTATGCTCTGTCTGAGGAATTTACAGGAGATTCTGAGGTAGCTTTTCTGTTACATTCTGGGTGTTCCTGAGGTTGTAATTTTTTGGAATCTCCCTGGATCACTGTGATAACCTGGTTTGATAACTTGCTCTAGTGCAGGGATAGCTAATGAGTTTCATTTCTGATGCTATTTGTGACTGATTAGTAGGTTATCGAGAGCAGTATGTTGAAAACTGTAAGGCTAAATCTGAGCTCAGCTGGGGCAACCTCCAACTAGTGATGTCTGCCACCAATCCGAGAGGAGAGGAGGGCGCTGGTGGGTTTGTATATGGACTCGATGCACTCAGGGCTTCAGCTGGTTTGAGGATTGTGTTATTGTTCCCAACTATTCTCCCACTCCCTGCTGGAAGATTCTACATCCCTGCCTGTGACTGTGACAGTGTGACTTGCAGTGTCTCTCAGAGGCTGAGACATACCCATGTCCCACAGTCAGGTTTGGCCTCAGTTTGTGTTGACCCAGAGGATGTGAGAGAAGGACGTGATACATAGCCTGTCTGAGCAGGTTTTCTCATGATTGCATCTCAGTTCTGCCTCTTGCTCTTGTGCCTGTGCCATGAGAGCAGCTGGCCCTGCAGAGACATGGGAGCAGCCCCGTAGGAACAGCAGGCCCACCTCTGCTGACTGACACGAGCAGGAAGTAAACATTTGCTCTTACAAGGCAAGCCTCCGAGATTTTGGAGTTACCGCTGCAGCCAAGCTGACCAAAACAATCAATGCATCCTATTTCCAGAGTGAACTTCGCAAGTACAAATAAATCCTAAGCTATCATTTTGTCTGAATATCGGTTTTAGTTTTACTAGGTTGATTCTTGGTAGATTACCTAAATCATGCAGTTGGGAGTTTCAGTGCCTTTCAAGTGATTTTCATGTACGTAGTCTTAAAAAATACCTTTCAGGGAATCGTATTAGAGTGGACCCAAGTGATACCTGGAGTTCCAGTTCCAGTACCCAAGGACTGTAATGGCTAAGGAACACCTGCTGCAGAATGGAGCCTGACCTCCCTGCTTCTTACCCAAGGACCAGGTGCCCCTCAGGCGGGAAGCTTTAGCACTCATCTTTGGTTGTGTGCAGGTGGTTCTGTTGTTTTGTGCATATATTTGAATTTAAAACAGAGCACAAGTCCATGAGAGTGATATTTAGAATGACTTCCCTTCTAATTGAATATTCCCTGAGTTCTCCTTATTCAGCACATCAAAATATGACCTTTTTCACAGTGTGAAAAATATCCTAGCCAAATTTAAAGAAAGACCCTTCTCCTAACATACCTAATACCTGGATGAGAATATTTACCAACCTGGCCACTCCGGTGAGGATGAGCATCACACCAGGCCTGCTCGGCAAGTTACAGTACTTGTTTGTCAGTGAATAGTTCAGAGGTGGCGAGAACCCAACTCCTCATGGCTATGTCAGCAGACCTTCTCCCTGGATGTCTTCATGTTTAAAGCCTTCCCAACCTAATTTCCCAGAGGGTTACATTGACCTGGAGTACTTTGATGGTTTGTAAATCTCTCCCTCCTCTGAGTTAATAGTGTCCTAATACTCGTGACATCTATGGTAACAAACTTCAGGTGTGGTCATATTTGGGCTGTAAAAATTTTCCTCTTATGTGTGTGCTCCCTTGTTCCTTCTCCTCTAAGAGCACTCCCTCCTTAGCTTGGCTGAAAGAAAATGCTCATAAATTAAGAAGAGTATGAGCTTTACCTCTAGCACCTCCCTTGCATCCCTCTTGCTGTCCTCCCTTCCAGCTTTCAGCCCTCTGAAGTCAGTGGGGAGTAGAGCCCGAGCAGAGAAGTGTTCCCGGCTGCCTGGAGGGGAATGATGGACTGCAGCTGGCAAAGGAACACGGTGGAACAAGCCACAGGTGACCACAGCCAGCCAACTGGGTCAGGCTGTTACAGGAAGCTCAGTGGAGCGGGGAGCCTCTGCAGCTGCTTCTGCTTGATGCTGACAGAGAGCTGGGCCATGTTTCCTCCCAAGAAAGACCAACCTGTCCTTGACCTTAACTTTGTCAAGTTGCAACACAGAGAGTTCTTTTCATTGTGTCAATCATCAGTGCAAGGAGTTAAAAAAAGGCAGAGTAAGAGACCGTGTCTTTTGAGCTTGTCCATCTGAAGGGAAAAGCTTTGCTTACTATCCAAGAATGTGGGGCTTGAGTGAACTAGAAAGGAGTTCTAGGCAACAGAAAAGGCCAGGTACTGTTAGTTTTCTATCCAAGAGAACAATTACAATATATAGCCAATTGTCATCTTACTACACTGATGGACAGTGACTGCATTGGGGTATGGGTGGGGATTTGATAATATGGGTAAATGTAGTAACCACATTGTTTTTTCATGTGAAACCTTCATAAGAGTGTGTATCAATCATACCTTAATAAAAAAAATATATATATATATATATATATAGCCAATTGTCAAGTGGTTAAAGCAAAAGGTTTTTAGTGCTGAATTTTTTATTAAAACTTGATTTCCTTTAAGGGGACCAAAGTGTTATTAAATGCTCATATATACATTACTAAGAATGTAATGACCACCACCCCAGGCTTTAAATTAGGCTGGTTCTGTGATTCTCAATTTTTAGAGTGTTGGAAGGGGCCTGATAAAGCACAGATTGCTGGGTTGCATCCCCAGAATTTCTGATTCAGTATTTCTAAGTGGAGCCTGAGAATTTGCATTTCTGACAAGTTCCAAGGTCTGTTGGTCTGAGGACCATGCTTTGAGAATCACTGAGATAGGCACTCATCTCTGAAGGTGTGTAGATAACAGAGCTCCTCTTTAATCATTATTTAGTGGCTTGTATTGAGGCATTATCTGAGGTGGTGCTGCAAGCTTGCAGATGTTGGTGATTAGGCAATTAAGGGCAAGGCTCAAATCACAGAGTTGAAGGGATGGGATGGTGGGAGGGGAAGAGCCTGGAGAGACATAAGAAGGAAATGGGAGTGAGGAGCAGACTGAGGAATTCAGGCGAGAGGGAGAAACTCAACCTGAGACTGATCTCACTGCCATGTGAAGTGATTTCTTTATTGAGTTTGATCGCTGAGGTGGTGACAAGAGCTGTACCTAAAACAGATGGATAAGGCTCTGAAGGTTTTATTGTATTCCCTTCTGTATTAAATAGCAGAAATGAACATGTTCTTTGAACTTTCATAATGATACTCATTTTCCTTGACAGTGTGTATTAATCGCCAGATGGGGAACCCTTTCTTTTGGGCAAATAAGGTCATAAAGATAAGCTGTGACAATTAAATGGCCACATTTCTTTTATTTTATCAATATGGTTGGAATCTAAGTTGAACATGATAAGATGCACACAGCTTTTTTGTCTTCAGAGTTCTAAGACATGATTTTTGAAGTCTAAGTTCATAGAGAAACATCAAGGCAGAAAAGAATGCAACTTCTAAAACCAGTTTTACGTTCCATTTGGTTGTAAAGTAGTTATTCAGTATATTATTTTGATTTTAAAAATTAAAATCTTGCCATATATAGGTGGATAATATGTGGTCCTGAAATCACTGGAATTCTCCTTTCCACTATGGCCACTAGCAAAAGAATGCCCAAGTCTCTTAAAAACCTACTTAAAAAAAAAATCACTTCAATGAAATAGTAGTAAAGGGGAATTATGATTTCTCTTCCTATGAAACATCAGTCATTAGAGAAAAAACAGTAAAATTCCCAAATACCTCCATGATTCAGGAAATAATATTTTAAGTAAACTTTTTTAATAAACAGCAGCATAAAATAATCAGTGTTTAATATAATCTCTGGTGTGTGAGATACAAATGCATATATCCTCAATATAAAATAACCTTTTTGTCATTACATTCCATGCTTGTCTATGTGAAATGCCCATAATAACAAATCAAACATTAAGTAATACAGTGATTAAATGCATGCAATGAAAATAAGAAAAGATATGGCAGGGCAAGATATCTGAATACTACCACTATATATTTGAAGAAAATCTATACTGAGAAAAAACAAATAAAGGAAATAAGGAAACAGACCAGATATAAAAATGCAGATATATTTTCACTTCTGTGATACAAACCATAAACATTGTTTTGTGCAAAAAAAGAAAAGATCTGAAAATAAGGTCATCTTACAAAATGTCAACAAAGCAAAAGATATTTTTCAGTTTGTGAAAAAATACTATTTTAATACAAAAGGGACTGTGTATGTGGTATCACAGTGCTATTATAAAATACATTATTACAAGTGGTTTTGAAATTTAGTTTGTTCACCTTAATGAATTCAGTAATTATAAAATGTTTAAAATAAATGTTACAGTTCTTTATAAAAAACTAACTTGAATTTATTTTTTAACCATAGTAATGTTTTTCCAAAATAGGTATTTTACTGGCTCATGGAAGGTAAATTTCCCTTTAAGGGACTTCTAGAAAAACTCAGATTCACTGAAATTGTGTTTACTTAAAATAATAAATATTCTTGGAAAACAATTGATTGTCATATGATATACAAAATTGTGGTTTGACTCTTCACCATTAAACAGTTGCATAGCAACAAAAGGATACAAATATTCTCCTCTACCTAATGTTAAGAAATGTGACTTCTGAATCAGCTTATTTATGCCTTAAAAATATGTCTTAATTTATTTCCTAATAAATCTGGATATAGTCAATTCTTTGAGTTCACAGTACCTATGAGTCCATATTTATTATCTGAAGATTCAGTGTTTGGGAAAATTCCAGCACATTTTGGTAGACACACTTCTTTGATTTCTCATCCTAATTGTATTTTTTTTTTAATGTAATTGAAACATCAGTGTTCTTTTAATTCTCTTACATTTTCCTCATCAAATATTACTTCCAGGAATTACTTTATATTCTGTAAGTCTCTCGGTAAGTCTCTTTCAACTGTAAAATTTTTTTAAAAATGAGACTTGCAGACATTGTTTTTAGATTAAAGGAGTTTTTTTTTAACAACATACAAATCAAACATAACATTCCTTTCTACATAAAACTTGAAACCCATAAGAATTCTGAACATGGCCGAAGTTGGCTACAGGTAAATGGCATGAGATGCACATTTGATACCTCCAAGACACAAATGATCATTTTGCCTCTATTTACCAGCTTAGAAAATTCAGCTCTTGGTAATCTTTGAAGTGAGAACTCACTGTTTGTTTTTTTAAAAAATGCTGTAATATTTTGTAAGATAGAATTCATAGTCTTTGGAGTCCAACTAATTCTAATAATAAATTGTCATAACTCTTGGTGCTGCAATAAAATCTGTGAACATTTCCAGATCAGAAATAAAAAAAAAAAGAAAGAAACTTTAAATTAACTAAATATTGGTGTCATAGAGTTTACTGCTTCCCCAGAGCCCACTGATTGTGAACACCCCTATACCTTGGACAACTCATAGGCAGGAGGTTGCAAGCACCGATAGGCTTGTCTGCAGCCACACATTTATTCAATGTTATTGGTTCAGGGAAGGTCCTGTAAGGCTGACCCCATGGGAAACTTGTTCCTCTCCCAGGGATGCTGTTCTAGGTTGTGGGGCCATTCTCCCGTGCTTCCTTTGGTGCCTCGTTTCTAAAGCAATGAAGTGAACTATCAGCCAATAAATTCCAGAAACCACTTCTGGCCTTCTTATGGTCTGATGCCGTATGTCATTTCAAGGGCTTGTGTGAACACGCTGTGGAAAAGGCTGTCACGATCAGCAGAGGAGAGCACAGAGAGGCACACTGTATTTTCCCAAGGAAGCCCTGCTGTGTAGGAGGCTTCAGGGGATCTTACACTTGTCTTATGGCTCATTTCCAACTGGGATTTCAAATTTGGCCTGAAGTTTCCTCACTGATTCTGAGCATCATTTCCATGCGTGGAGTCTAAATTGAACCAACTTTATTCCTGAACACCTGTTCTGAAGAAAAGACAGCAGGTAGACAAATGCTGTGGTATATACATTTTGGGAAGAGACCAGTCATGGTGACCGAAGATGAATACACAGAGCACCATCTGACTTTTCCTTTTTGGCTTGGTATTAATTGCAAGGTTCTTTTCCTCTTCATGGGTTTTCAGTTTTCATTACTTGAAACCCCATGTGCCAGTCCCAATGGCAGGTCATTACCCTGAAGGGGTGTTAATCCCACAATGCTTTTTCCTCTGGCTGGCATCTGCCCTGCTGGTAGGACACAGTTAACTTCACAGAAGATACTTGTTGCAATGTCTGCTAAATGAGAACCTTACTTTAATAAAATCATTTGGATATAAATCTTTTCTACAGCTTTCTGGTTTCTCCTGTATACCACATTTACAAAAGTCATGCATTTAACAGTTCTGCAGAAATCATAGATTCGGTGTGTCCATGAATACTGGAGTCTCCTAGCAAAGATGGTTGCTTTGAGTCAATTTTGTAGGGTTTTTGAGATTTGTTGCCAAAAACAGTGATACCCATTCCACCGGGATGATTTGGAATTGACATGTGTGGTAGTAAGGGAATATTTGCTTCCTGATTGGATCCTGATGAGGGCAAGCTGGGCACATGACCAGTGCTAGTTGACCCACTGGCGCTGCTCGGGGACCGACTCTTGGGAGGCGGACAGTGCTGAATCACTCTGGGAGGACCTGTTGGTTGATAGTGGGCAGCTGGAAATGCTGCATACCCAGGAGGTATTGGATATCCATTGATAGGAATGAATCGCTGGTTCTGAGGTATTGGTGGGCCAATGAAACCTGCAATCTGGCCCTGTGGTGTAATACCCTGGCTTGGGAACATGTAATTGGGGTATCTGGGGTTACTGAGATTACTCACTGGGCTGGCACTAAGGGAGGTCGTCTGTGTGGTGGCATTTCCTCCCGAAGGGGTAGTAGAGCTGGTGTGACTTGAGAGTCCCTCCCAGGATCGCAGCCGGACGTGAATATCTTTAAATCTTGGTCTCCTGGAAGGAATCTCATTCCAGCACTCTGTCATGAGGCTGTATATTCGGGGCGGGCAGTCTTCAGAGCATGGTAACAGCTGTCGTTTTCTCACCATTTCAATCACTTCTTGGTTGCTAAATCCATAATATGGCTGGAGCCCAAAACTGAAAATCTCCCACAAGACAACCCCAAAGGACCAGATATCTGAATCAGAAGAGAATTTGCCATACATGATGGCTTCAGGGGGCATCCAGCGAATAGGCAGCAGAGACTTACTCTGTGCCCTGTAGTAATCAGCAGAGTATATTTCTCTGGAAAGCCCAAGGTCTGAAATCTTTACATGAAGTTGCTCCCCGATTAGAATATTGCGAGCTGCAAGGTCCTTATGGACAAAGAAGTGACTAGATAGGTATTCCATGCCAGCTGCAATCTGAATCGCAATGTGCAGAAAATCTCCATGGTCCAGGCTGGACTTTACAGTTCCATCTTCATCACTGCTACAGCCAACATCAGAATGTGGGGATCGCATGATGAGGAACTCGTGGAGATCCCCCTGATTCATATACTCAAAAAGCATACACACAGGCTGCTCCTGAGTGACAGCACCTAGAAGGCAGACAATGTTGGGGTGGTGTAGTTCAGCCATCAGGGAGGCTTCCTGTTGAAATTCTGTCCATTGCTGGGGGTTGTTACAGTCTTTCAAGGTCTTTATAGCTACCAACTGAGCATGGTCCATGCCTGGGAGATAGAGATGGCCCTTATAGATCTTCCCAAAGGTGCACTCACCCAATTCTTCCATAAAACGTACAGCAGAAAGGGGCAGCTCTTTAGCCTTGCTCTGTAGGAAAAGAAAGGGAAAGTGTGATTCAAAACATTTCTTAAGGCAAGCCATCTTGGTGTCTGAAAGGAGGGGTGGGTCATATAAAGCAAGGTTCTATAAATCAGAAAATATAAAGAAAATATTGATTATAGGTCTGTGAGTCTTCAAAACTGTTGGCTGCCACTTAGAGGAGGAGCCATAGGCAGGTTTCTATCACGCCCCTATCCCGCCAGCCACTACTCCTGCTCCCACAACGGTTCCAGCTGTCACCTTGAAGCTTGCTACTCAAAATGTAGTCTTGATACCACCAACTTCAGCATTACTTTAAGCTTACTACGGATGAGGACTCTTTGGCCCACTTCAGACCTAGTGAATCAGAATGTGCATGTAAGAAGGCCCAGGTGATTTCAGGAACGTTAGAGTGAGACGCACTGCTGCAGAGACACAGCCTTAATTCTTGCCTGGTAGGCACTTCGGGTGTGTTTGGTCCCTTACCCCTCTACCCTTACTCCCTCTTTTATGATAGCATCCCGTTAATTAAGTGTGTCTCCTCATTGTCCACCTCCATACACCATGCACATTCCTGCCTAATACCTGTGTTCCTGCAATGCTTCCCTTTGCTCAGCATATTTATTGTGTGAAAAACTAGAGAAAACAAAATGAAAGACTGTCCTTCTGTGATGCTCATAGTGGAGGCAGGGAGGTTTAGGATGTGCTCCTTCCTCTCTACTTGTCAAATTCTTGCTTCCTCTGAAACTCCCCCTGACCCTATGGGTCTCCTCTGGAGTCCTTTTGCTTCATGCTCTAAATGCCACCACATGCAAGAGGCAGCGGGGGGCCTCTACTGTCAGATAACTTGAGTCTGAATCCTGCCCTTTCCGTGTACAAGCTGTGACCATAGGTACAATATTTAACCACCTTGTGCTTTGATTCCCTCATCTATAAAATGGAATAATAATAGTTGATAATAATTATACTTATCTTGAAGGGTTCCTGTGCACTTATTTAATAAGTTAACATTTGAAAGTACTCAGCATGCTGTCTGGTGCATGGTAAGTGCAATTTTGACTTTCAGCTATTAATATCTTGCTGATGCTGTTCTATTTATGAATATATTTTGTCCTCTCAGTCAAATTTCAGTTTCTTGAAGGGAGGCATTGTCCTTTGTCCCAGTTGATATCCCCAGGGCTTCACAACCGGGGTGTTGACTGAGTGACCTTAAAACAGGGAAAAGCATCTAGCTCACAATGAAAATAAGTACAGCTGACCCTTGAACAATACAGGGGTTAGAGGTGCTGATACCCATGCAGTCAAAAATTCATGTTGACTTTTGGCTGCCCAAAAACTAATAGCCTGTTTTTGACCAGAAGTCTTACTGATATAAACAGTCTACTAACACATATTTTGTGTGAAATATACATTATATACCATATTCTTATCATAAAGTACAGCTGGAGAAAAGAAAATGTTTTTCAAATTGTCTCCAAAGAATTCTCCAGTGTATTTACTGAGAAAATCTGCATATAAGTGGACCCATGTAGTTCAAACCCATGTTGTTCAAGGGTCAACTGTATTCAATTTTGACACTTGATCTTGGCAGTAAATGTCCACAGTATGTTTTCACTATTTTTTTTTTACTATTTTTGAAATTCACCTTAAATCTAGCCTGACATTTAATTTGTTAAGAAAAAAGTCTTAAAAGCAATGCATTTGTATATAAACTGATTTTTAAAATAATCCCTGTACTTTAAATCCTTGTTTTTTAGAAAAAGAATACTGCTCTGAGTATCTCAATTGAAGCTGACAGTGTTGCAAATACATATGGAATTCAGAGCTCTCTGTACAGAGTTTAAAACAACAGTTTAGAAAATTAGGTAAAAATTTCTCTAATCCATACTCACTAATTAAGAATTCATGATAATTAGCTCTGTTCTAGGCTGATATTTTCCAGGGCAAAATGCCAACTAACCTAATTATAAGTGTAAATAAACTTGCAGCAAAATGCCCACTTCAAAGACCAAAATGGAACTGGGGACTTTGGAACATTAACTCTTCCATGCAAATAATGTTTCTTAATATAAACAGGTCTCATTTATTCATTAAAGCAGATCTCATGGGGTTTGATTTTGGAAATGTCTTATAGGAAAGTTATTTCTGCTGAAAATAATAGTGACACATTGCTTTAAATATTCAGCCCCATTCACTACAATATTATAATAGTCCCATTCACTACAGAATTGTAATAGCAAAAGATTAGAAACAACTAAATGACAAGCCCTAGAGGAGACTGGTTAGTTATGGTGGAGCCAGTAAATAGGACATGATATAGTTATAAGAACAAATGAGGATGCTTTCTGTGTACTAGTATGGAAGATCCCCCAAATCCTACTGCTAAGGTAAAAATAAAAAGCAAAAGAACAGTAAATGCTGTACGCTGCTTTTGTGTGGAAGAGGAAGAGAAAAAGAATAAATGTACTTTTATTTCTTTGCATATGCATAGAGAAACTCCGCAAGGGTACTCAGGGAACAGCAGGGTTTCTTGGGAAGTGTGGAGGTGGAACTAGGAGGACGGGGACAGAGGTGGCAGATTTTTTATACTTTACCAATTTTGAACCAGGCAAATATGTTACCAATTCAAAAAAATAAATAATTTCAAAACATACAAACAATATCCATCTGATTGAATCAGGAAATTCCATCTGCAGTCACAGGTCCACCACTGTTTTCCCTTCACCGCTAGGGGCTGGACTCTTGGGGGAGGTGTGGCATTCCTTCGTGAGAGCCGCTGGCGGGTGATGGGAAACGTGGCCATTAGAGCCAACCCAGGGTTTCTCTTGCAGCTTTCGGATGATTTTGCTTTTGTGGCAAGAGTAACCTAAGGGGAATTTTTCCTGCATGAGCTTAAAGCTGGGATTTCTATCAGGACTTTTCCTGATGATTTAAATGAATCCAATTTATGTGAGGGTCCCTTGAATGGCACAATAAGTACAAATTATTTTTTTATTTAAACAGAATCCCTAGGCTTTGGTGAAAGAGAAGGGCAAGAGACTGAGTAATGAACTTCTTTTGAGGGAAAATGGGAGCCAGGGACTAAACCCAGGGAATATTAGATTGATATGATGTGGAGTTAAGACTCCTCCCTCTTCCCACGCTTGCTGAAACCAACCCTAAGGAGGTATGGTGTGCTCAAACCACGCGACCTTTGGACTCATACAAATCTGCATTTGCATCTTGGACCTGTTTCTTTTTATTAATAATAGTTAATGCTCATATAGCACTTACTATGTGCCAGACACTGTTCTAAGCACTGAACAGATATTAACTCTTTTAACACAACAACCCTGTTGGGTAAATCCTATATATGAGTTGGTGGACCTTAGGTGAGTTTCTTAACTTTTCTGTACCTCTGTTTCCGTGTCCATGAAATAATATTATATCTACCTTCCATAGTTACTGTAGGGATTAAATGTAACAGTGTATGAAAGTAATTTCCACCTAGAAATTGCTCTTAACTCAATCTTACTATCCTTATTATGGAAGTTATCCAGAAGGTGGAGTAAAGGTAAGTGATTAAGTGATTCAGATCCTTTACAGCCCTAAGAACTTCTAGATAGTCTTCTATAAATTCTTTATATTTTTTCTATGTTTCAAAAAATAAGTGTTATGTTTCCTCTTATTAATCTTCCTCTGTTCTTCTGTAGTTGTTAGATTGTTTTTAAGTCTTAAAAAACAACAGTTAATTTGGGAGCCGGAGGGTGGGTGAGAATTTGAGTGGCCTGTGGCCTGCTCCTCTAGGATTCTGGGAGATGCAGACAGAGGTGAAGGGAGCAAGAACCCATGTGGAACACTGAATGTTGGCAGACAGGAAAAGGAAGCAAGCAGGCCCAACTTCTGGGGACTGGAAGAGAAGAGGTGGTAGACAGGCCCTTGGCACCAGCCTGACACATGGCCCCTGGGGCTTCATGGCTAAGCAGGCGGCTGCATTCCCATACACTGAGGTAAGCAAATGTGTTCCCTTCTGTTGGCCTTTGGAAGAAGAACTCATACGCTTGCCATTTTACAGATGGAGGAAGAGGCTTAGAAAAGTATCAAGAATTTTGAGGAGAGCCAAAAGAGCTGCACTTGCATGTCCAAGGCCTCCTGCTTTGGGCCATACCATTCTCCTTGAAACCAGAGAAGCCTGCTGGCCGGCAATCCCAGTGTGACACAGAATGTCTCTGGAGGCTCAGCCTGGGGCCTGACACCTTGCAGGGCTGTGAGGTCAGCCTTCAGTGTGCAGTCACTCTGTGGAACTGTAACTGTTCTTTCTCCCTGTTCAGACAAATGACAGAGTACATTTTGACCCCAAAGTGTGTCTTGTCATATCTCACCAATATCCAGTAGGCCATATGGCTTATAATACCAATTCTTCTCCAGCCTCCAGAAGGAAGGAGTAGTTCACCAGAGCCAGTCATAACCAAATTTGGGAATTTGCTTTGGAAAGAGAAAAGCAGAAAGCACCTAAAAGGGCAGATTTTATAAAACCCTTCCTTGGAACACCTGTATAGCAGCCAGCCTGGAAGTACCCAGAAAAAACTGCTCGGAGCTTGGTTTCAACAGAACAATTCACACAGTGATTTGCATTTTAAAAATGCTCAAGTTACTTGGTACAAATGTGTCTTAACTATAGACTCATTTTCAAATTTTACATAAATCCTGAACTAGTTAAAAAATCATAAAAACCCTTAAAGAAGCAGTCAGCAGACTGTACGGTGACGGCAGGAAATTAGCTGTATTGTTGAGGAACAGATGGTTTACATTATACAAACCCTTTAGGCTAAACTTGTTTAGGTCTGGCATATTGTAAATTATATTTTAGTAATGAAAGTGAAATGACCTCTGCTTGACCTCAAGTGGGGTTTGTCTGTTTGAACCAATGTAGTGGAAAACTATGAAAGAAAATGAAGTCATAAAGTTTTGGCAGTTCAATTTTGGCTCATTTCAAGTTAAGGGGTTATAAATCTGTTTAGTTTTTGTTTGACAAGTATTTGTCATACAGGGATGTACAAAATGTAAAGAAGTGTAAAATACACAGGAGGCACAGTGCCAAAGTAAACCAAGTACAAAGGAAAATTGGAATGAATAGGGTCCTGGGCTCCTATCTCTTTATCACTCCCTCCATTAGTTGAATGACAAGATGGGCTCCGTTTATTATATGCTGTAAGGCAATTAAGTACCTTAAAAACTGAAACAGGCTTTCAGTTTAAATGTTAACATTTTTACTTCTCAAAGTAAACACACATCTGCCTCAGCATGGTTTTAAAAATTATATAATTTTGCAGGGGAGAAAAATCAAAGTTGATGTAAAGTTGATATATCATTCTAAAATTCAATTGTGGCTTCTTCCTATAGCAATTTTTGAAGAGCAACTACATTAGAGCTTAAATGAGCTCTTCACAGAAGGAAAATGAAGAGAAAACAGTGTAGATGTGAATCACTTGGATGTGAGTCAGATGTGAGTACGCAGCACTGTCTAAACTGCGGACACAGAGGTCAGGCCAGTGGGTGGTGCTGGGTCATTTCACCAGAGAGATGAATACTAAGTGGGACATGTGACCCTTTTAAATGTAATAATGTTAGATATGAAAGCAATGGACTGTGGGTTGAGTTTTAAAAAATTGTAATTATGTAGGTGGCAGATGGATAAGGAGGACAGACTCAGTGACTTCACCTCTTTCCACTTTGGGAAGTTAACCATGGGTGATAGCGCATTTGAAATGACTCCTCTGGGTGACACAGCTCACTACCAATCTGCCATTTCCCAGGCACTTGACGTGAGTGATTACCATAGGAAATGAGGTGAAGGTTTTGTGATGACCACCACCATTTGTGTGCAGCACGGATCCCACTTTGTGACTTACTGCCTCTAAAGTAGGGAATGAATACTCTACTTTTGAGTCCAGCTTCTAGTAGACACACAGATTAAAAAAAAAAAGCAGAGCCACATGAGGTAGAGAGAACCAGGGCCCAGTACAGGAATGTGGCTTCCACAGCAGGAACTGAAGGAGAACTGAAGTGCATGTACATACAACTGACCCAATTCTCCCCCTGTAGTTTCTGCAGCCCCTGTACTGGGTCCTTTCCCAGGCCCAGTGCCCCAAGACTGTTACCCTTTAAAATATCTCTTTTGCTATACATTTTCCAGTTCTAGGTGGACACACATGTCTGTAGGAAGAGAAGGTTCCAGACAGTGGCATTTGTCCTCAGCCCCATTAGAGTTATAATGAAGCAGATCCTGGCCTTGTTAAAATTAAAGGGGTATTTTGGGTAAAAGGGGGATACTGCCAGATACTTTTTCTCTTTAGAAGCAGTTTTCCCTGAGATCTGTGTTTCTGTGGGACTTACTTGCTCTCTGAATCTCAAGTACTGACCAGCATAGTGACCATCAGAACAGGCAATGGAATAGGAGGAGCAGTGCTCCTGCAGGGCTTGTTAAAATGCAGATTGCTAGGCTCCACTTCCAGAGTTTCTGATTCTGTAGGTCTGAGATTTTGACAAGTTCCCAGGTGATAAAGGTGCTCCTGAACTGGAAGCTTTACTTTGAGATCCACTGGAATAAACGAGTATGACTTTCTGGATAGACAATTAGCTTAGTGACCTGGTCTCTGCTCCTTGAATGTTGAGTGATCACAGAGCATCTGAAGAACCTGCTTGAGCAATTCTTATACAAGACAGAGAAAATAATATACTCTGATTCAGAAGATGCTTTGGCAATGCCAGCTAAAGAATGTAAGAACCATGACTGGTCTTTACTGATTTAATATTCTGCATGGCTACTGTCTTAGAGAGTCTCAAGGTTTTGAAATATAAATCAGGCTATAGCTTGGGCCATGTCATCAATTCATTCTGTTTTCACATGTAGCCCATAGTGTGGGATAGATTTTAATAGCTGGTTGCATCAGTCAGTCAACTGATATTATATACCAAAGAGTATATACATACAGAATAGTGTAAGAACCACACAAGAATCATCTGAGCTTAATAATAGCTACCACGTACTGAATACCTACTATGTGCCAGATACTGAGATAACAATGGCTACCATTTCTTTTTGGAGTGCTTACACTTTATGCTGTAAGGACTTTATACATATTAACTCCTGTCAGCCCCACAGTAATCCCATGAAATTGGGCACTATGACTTTATCCCCATTTTACAGATGAAGAACCTGAGGAACAGAGCAGTTATGTGATCCCACAGCTGGTAGGCAAATCCCTGGGCTGTCTCCCTAATGATGACCACTCTGTACTCCCTTATTTGCTATGTGCTTAATGCATCAACTCATTTAATCCTCATCACAACCCCACGAGATCCATACTATGATTATCCCCATTCTATGGATCAAGAAATTAGGGCATTCAATGGTCAAGTAGCTTGATTAAAAAGCACAACTCTTAGGGGGTGATGCCAGGACTCAAATCCAACTATGTGTGACTTCAAAGTTGGAGCATTTTTCTGGGAAGATGTGGCCATTTTCATTCAATTCTCAGAGAGCTCCATATTTTTAAAAGCATGAGGCCCAGCGGTGTAAAAGTGGACTGTCAAGGTGTAATTGCTTTCTGGTTACTCTGTGACCTAGGCCTTACTCTGGTTGATTCTCTATCGCTCCCATTGGTTGGTTTGGACAAGCGAACACAATCTTTCCTCAGCAGCCTTTGCCCGCATTGGGCACAAGAGCCTTGGAGAGTGTACAGATTTCTCAGTATCTGGATCTGGCAGTTAACAGGAATCTTCTTGACTCCAAAGTCTATTTTCCTTTCTTGTGCATTTTATTGGTTCTTAGATGAACAGTGTTGGAATTGTGAAACAATGGACTCTACTTATAAATGGAAATGATCACATTTTAAAAGCTTAAAAGGCCACAACCATTTTATTTTGGGAGGTTATGGACATTTTCAAAGACTACAGCTGAACTAAGTTAAGTGCTTTCTGGCTTATGTAATCAGATTCTAGAGGGAGTTTCATCCAATAGTTTACCACATTTGTTCAGAGTTCAGCTGCGCTTTTCTGGAAGTGATTTAACTTCAGAAGCAGTTCTTTTCTCTATCATGTAACTTTCTGATAGCCAGTTTGAATGTATGGTGGGGACCAGGGTTGCTTCTCTGGTGGAATTACCTTATAATGTCAGTGGGAGAGGGTCTATTCTGCCTGGAAATAGGCAGAGCAGATGCCAGTCATTCTATCATCAGTTTGACCCACCAGGTGCTCCTAACTTGGGCTTGTGTGTTTCAGTTGGTCTGAAGGTTAAGGCAGCAGAGGGAGATGGCAAAGGCCTGGGTTTGAGTTTTGGCTCTGTGGCTTATTAGCTGCATGACTGTGAGCAAGGTCTTAACCTGAAGCTTCAGTTTATTCACCCCCCAAATCAGGCTCACTTAGTACCTATTTCAGAAGGTTATAATAGAGATTCCATTGAGATAATACATATGATGTACTTTAACTTATTTGTAATACCCATTTGTAATATATCCATTTATAATACCAATTCTCTTTAGCAGTAAAGTTTCTACAGACAGGGTGAAGCTGAGGCTCTGTTCTGGACTACCTCCCTGTCCTCATTCTCCAACCCTCTCCACCCTGGTAGGTTTTATCTGGGTTAGGAACACGGGGGGGTTTATGCTAAACCTGATAGGCACAAGGAATACCAGATCTATCCAAAGAGCTACACCTCTATCATTGCTGCCGTGACTCCCTTGCCTCTGTCCTCAGCCTGGTCAGTGCTGTGGGCTGCTGGATCCTAAAGCTTCCTCCCCAGCTCACATACATTATCCTGAGTATACCATTTAGGAGTCAACTAAAAGATCTGTATTTTTCTTATCATCACTGTATTAAAAATAATAGTGACTTCTAGCTATTGAGTACCTGTGAAGTGCCAGACACACTATCTCAAAGTGTCAAAAATATCTCTCAAAACAAATCACTCCAAAAACAAATGGTAGCCATTGTTATGGTCTCCAGGTCTGGCACATAGCAAGTATTCAATATGATAGCTATTATTAAGCTCGGATGACTCTCATGTGGTTCCTCATACATGATTCTGTATGTATATACTCTTTGGTATACAGTATCAGTTGATGACTGATGCAACCAGCTATTAAAATCTATCCCACACTATTGGTTTCATGTGAAAATAGAATGAACTAATGCCATGGCCCAAGCCATAGCCTGATTTATATTTCAAAACCTTGAATCTCACTAAGATAGTAGCCATGCAGAATATGAACCCAGTAAAGTCCAGTCATGGTTCTTACATTCTTTAGCTGGCATCACCAAAGCATCTTCTGAATCAGAGTATATTATTTTCTCTGTGTTGTATAAGAATTGCTCAAGCAGGTTCTTCAGACGCCCTGTGGTCACTCAACATGAAGGAGCAGAGACCAGGTCACTAAGCTAATTGTCTGATTAAGAACTATTAAGAGCCATCTGTCTTTGTTTTATAGATGAGAAAACAAAGGCTCAGAGCTCATGGCAGTAAACAATGGAGCCAATATTTGTAATCGTCTCTCTTGGCCTCTAAATCCTCACTCTTTGAAGTTTATCAAACTACCTCCCCCAAAAAAAGATGAAGAAAAAAATGTGTGTGGAAAGGTACCTCAGGCTCAGGGAGCACAGATTCTTGGGTTCTGGGAGGAAGAATTTTATAACTTGAGATCGGTCCTTCCAGATTTAGAATCGTGATGTCAACTGGGAACTAAAGTGAAGCAGGAGGACAAAATCAGCACAGGAGGAGAGGGAGGAAGGACTGACAAACATTAGAGGATGCTCCTAGGTAGGGAATGAAAAGGAGAACCAGTGAAGAAAGAGGAGACAGGAGGAGAGACAAGAGAAAAAGTAGTTCAAGATGGTAGTTAAGAATATGAAATGCTCCAGAGAAATTTGACTTGACAAAGACTTGGAAAAAGGCCATTCGATTAAATTACATCACCAATGATTCCCTAGAGGAACATGCCAATAAAACAATGAGCTCAGAAGCCTAGGGAGACACTGGCTTTAAGGAATGAGTGGAAAAGTTATTGAGGATGTTTTAGCACCACGTGTGGTGACCCTGGGTAAGGACAGGGGCTTCAGAGGGCTAGCTGGACTGCAGCAGGGATTGTTAGATGGAAGCATGTGGCTGGCAAAAGGGACAGGCCCAGAGAACATAATCAAGCATCAGTACATTCAGAAACTACTGTGGCTGGAAAAGAAAAGGACAAATGAATTGTCCTGAAGTGAAAAAACAGAGAGGCTGGCAGGAGGTGAGGGTAAACTGAGAAGTAAAACATAGCCACCAGTTTTAGAAAGCGAGGCGAACCCTGCTTTCACCTCAGTGTTCCTTCTGTCAGCCGGGAGGAGCACGAGTATGGTCCCCAGGCCAACCCAGGCTTCGGCTGTTGCTTTCCCCAGCCCCTCACCCACTCTTCTTGCCCCCCATTCTCAAACTACTCCACCTCTTACTTCTCTGCACCTAAGTCCCATGGAGGTGACTTACACAGGGAAGGACAATGGCCCCTGTGCCTGAGGAGAGGCTCTGCCCTCTCTCCAGCTCCCCAAGAGCAAGCTTGGCAGTTTTTCTCTCTTAGGAGACTGCCCTGTTCTTCAGACACATGACACTCATGAAGGGGCAAAGGGAAAGAACCAGAAAGAAGGGTAGCTAAGGTTTCCAGGCTGCTTGGAGCAGGTGCATTTTCTCCAGTACTTCTAAGAAACACCCACTCAGACTGTAAAATTTGTAAGGAAATATGGAAAAATCCTCCTTAGTTCATGTATCACTAGAGTACTCATCAGAGGACTTTAAATGTGGAAAAGAAGAGATTATCTAATCTAATTGAATGGCTTGAAATCGTTTGCTGAGCAGAATGGAAGGAAAATAAACAAGCAGTACTTTACATGAACACAGTCACTTCCTTCTCTGAACAGCTGAGAAAATTGAGACTGAGAGAGGCTCACTGGCTTCTCAGGGTGGCCGGGCAGTTGGAGATGGAGCGAGGGGGAGCCCTTCCACTTCCTGACTGTTAAAGGCTCTGCGTTAAATGCCTCTCTGGTCCACTGACTTCCTTTCCCCACAGATCAGAAGGAAACTCAGCAAAAATGTTAACTTCCAACTTCACCATCCATGTCTCTGGGGACTGTAGCCAGGGCCCGTCAGCCAGTCTGTCTGCGGCTTCCGATTGTCCCCTCTGCAGGGTATGGATTTCTAATCTCTCAGAGAAGCCTCTTCTTCTAATCTAAACACTTGGGAAAATTTCAGCAGCTCAGCAAGTGGAGAGAGATGGAAATAGATAGCTTGAACCCTGACGGACACAGTCATTTGAATGAATAAGAATCTTGGAGTCTCTGATTTGCATTGACCAAGGAAAAATAAGAACCAGGCCACGGCAGACCAGCTTCCATCCTTCATTCTTTTTTCATCCCAGCCTCCAAATAGCTTTTTGATTTTACTCAGGCAGGCTGTTTGTTCTCAGAACTTTTTTCTTTCTTTCTTTCTTATGTGTGTCCCTTCCTTTAGATTTCATAGGTACATGTAATATTTATGTGTCAGTGACCTTGCAAAGTAGTTTTAGAGATTGATTGTTTACATTTAGGAATTTTCTTTAAGGTCTACAAAGTCCTTTGTGCTTTTTCCAGGAAAGGCAGTCAGTAAGAACCAAAACAAACAACTGAATAACTCAAGTTTGATTGAAGCCAAATCTCTTCGGAGAGTAAGGAAAAAAAGAATTAGCATTTGGTTCTCTTGTGTCCTTTTTCCTCCTCAACCCAAGCAAATATACCCAGGCCCTTCTTCCTTCCAGCCTGGTTCACAATTGCTCGATACAAAATCCTAAGCCTTGTGTTGGCAATATTTTGGCACTGGGATGTTTTGCAAGGGACACTTCAGAAATGATCCAGAAATGATGAAAACAATGTTTACTTCACCAAGTCTTTGGGGTACATTTGTCTCTATGACCATAGAGGGTGGAGGACTATATTATTGCTCTGGCCAAATTTCACATGATCCTGGCAGGACTGGGGCTCCGGCCTTTAGACTTGAGTCTATTATACAGGCCTCTCAAGGATTTGTCACAAGCCAGGATGATGCCTGTAGCTGGTATTCAGCCCAAAACAACCAAGTGGACTCACAGTTAGTTGTTCGCACCACCCACCACTCTCTTTCCCAGCAAGGTTTGTTCTGTGAAAAAGTCATCATGGGGCAAGTACAAGAACTGTAGACTTGAAAAATCCTATGCTCACAGTTCATCTCTTCCAATTACTAGCTCTTTGATTTGGAGCAAGTTATGTAATCTGGATGAATCTCAGTTACCCTGGTTGTAAAACAGTGATGATACCTATCCTCTAGAAGAGCTGTGAGGATTAAATGAGATGATAAATGTAAAAGCTCCTGGAATACTTCCTTGGTATATACATAATCAACATATTTGGCTTTCTCTATGTATGCCACAAAGATCTCTGAGATCTTTATTTGAAAAATAGCATAAATCTAAAAACATTGAACCTTTTGGATATCATGTGCTGCAAATCAAACCTCCGCTAAAAATGGAATTGACTTGCAACTTTGAGGCTGACCTACAAAACTGATAATTTTCCTAAATGGAAGTGACTCTTCCCATGGTTCCTGCCACAGTAATGAGGAGCCCATCCCTCCAGAATGGTGACTGCTGCATAGTGACTACGTAAACCAAACTGACCTGAATCCCTCTCCCACCCAAAATGTTGGTGTTTCTAAGGCTTCTCGACACTTAATAACAGAAATGACAGGGAAGGATTCTCACAGAACAAAGACGGTTGCACTAGAAGTTTGAAGTCATGGGATATATGACAGGACAACGAGGTGTTACTTCATGAATGTACAATAATATGAACCTCTCTCTTTTCTTCTACCTTTGTAAGGATTAAGTGTGATATTACATAACATGCTATGTCCACTAGCTAGCAGCTAGGGTGTCCAAAAAGTTGAACCTCCACCTTTACCCATCCTCCAAGCCACTTAGTGAATTCTGTAGTTTTCTGGTCTATGGGCATTTTTATGGTAAAAATTCATACTTAAGAGAACAGCAGTTTTGCTTGGAAGAGAATACTTAAAAATGAAATTTTAGCTTTTAAGAAACCCAAAAATCTTACTAATAAATATGACTTTCCAATAGGCTTAAAATATTTCTAAGACTTTTTAAATTAAAAAAAAAAATCTAACTGCAGAGCAGAGTAAAATCAAATGAGGGCTATATGTCTGTCCTGATTATGCTTCTGTACTAAGGATTAGTTAATTTGAGTGTGAAGACTTTTTTCCTACAACTTGATTAAAAGTGATACATCTTTTCTTTATGAGGGTCAAAAGAATAATCCGATCACTAACCCACAGAGAAGAGAAATATTTGTTTAATAAGTGAATGAATGTTCCTATGGAGTTGGAATGAGAAGAAAAGAGAGGCTTTAGGATACAAGAATACTGAATTATTTCAATGAAATCTCTTTGCTGAGAAACCTGGGACTGAGGCACTAGCTTTCCAGAGAGAGGCGGCCTCTGTTGTATTTCAGCTCCAAGATGTGGTGTGTGTGCTCCACTTTAGGTAAGGGGCAGTGACCCTGGGTTCTTCACCAGGACTTCAAGCAAACCACAGGTTGAAAGATGTGAAGGAAAACCTAAAAGGATGTGGACTGATTTGGCCCAGAGAAGAGATGGCTAAGGTGGGCTATCACAGAAGAGACTTCAAAGATTAGAAAGGACAGCACTTAAAATATGCTTAAACCAAAGCAAAGTGGATTTAGGTTAGGCGTAACAAGGATTTTTGTTTGGTGGTGTTAAAAAACACATCAGTGATAAGTACATACTCATTGGTGTGCAATAAAAAGGATTTTTTGACAGTGAAGTTAATAAAAATGTTGGATTTCTCTCTCAGTGTTCATCTCTTTCTCTTTGCAAGAGTACAGAATTTCCTTCTTTGAAATTTTGAAAAATAGCTCACATTCTGAGTCCTGAAGGGCTGGGAGAGATGATCTCTTCAGGATTCCTGTCACCCAGACTCCATGGTGAGGTAGTGATATGGCCGGCCCAACAGTGAGGTGAACATACTAATGAGAGTATGTGTACTCTGCCTTGGACAAAGTTAGAGATGTATGGTTATGCTGAAAACAAACTCCAGTTCTTATAAAACTCTGACTCCATATCATTGGATTTCTAAGCTGGGGGGGATTAAAAATTTTGCTTTACCTGAAAGCCTCTAGAATAAATGCAGCTCTGTACTGCTAATTTTACCTTGGGTTTATATGCGTTCAGCATTGACATCTCTACATTTTGACCTCTGACGTGTTTCGGTTGCCTCTGGACAGGTGGTGACGATGATTTCTGGTTATTGCGGCAGACACAGATGAAGAAGAAGAGTAAAGCAATAGCCAGAGGAACAGCAACGCTTGGCACCAGTATGTACAAGATTTCCATTTTATTCTTCTCCTTGGAATCTTTTGAATCTGGGTGCAGAGATGAAAAAGAGCAAAGTTATAAGAGTTCAAATAACATGTATAAAGTTACTTTGCGTAGTTTAAAATGACCTCCTATTCCTCTATACACACAAACCCACTTGAGAAAAAGACAACCATAACTTATTACAATTTGTTTCTATCAAACCTTCAACATAATTTATTAAAGTTTAAAAGTTTAAAGTTCAAATGTTTAAAAGTGCAGAGGGACATTATGAAGACTTTGCATGTGTTTGGGTTCCCCTGTGCTGTTGCCTTCCTTTAGTGGGAGACCTGCATATCTCTAACACTTGAAAAGTTAAACGCCATGGGAATGGACTGTATACACGTAAAAGCATTAACATGGACCACAGGGCTCTTCTTCCATTGGCTCCCAGACCAGGTCAACCACCACGATGTGGTGGGCCAGAAATCATGCCCCTGTGTTGGCTGGTTTGGACATACAGGGCCAGACCTGTATCTTCCAGAATCAATATCATTAAAGAATCCTGGCCCCGGCGTCCACAAACTACAGGCCTGAGGGTATGGGGGTCTGAAGTCAGGGAAGCTCAGTCTCTGATGAGCTGTGTGACTTTGAACAATCATTCACCTCTCTGGGCCTTACATTTTCTCGTCTGCAAAAGTGAACTATCTATTTTGCATGGTGTCTAAAATTCCCTCCAGCAAGGCACCACTATATAACCTGACACTCTTTTGAAACCCAAGAATTCTTTTTAAATGGTTTCATATGAACCCAGTAATTATGAGAACTAACACTTTAAAGTATATTTTTGAAATCTTATACAGCCCCTGAACCATTGCTTAGAAGAGAATATCATATGTACAGAAGGACATGAGATATACTTTTCCTTTTATCAGTTTGAGTCTGCCCTACATACTTAGGACATATACTATCATTAATGAGTTATCTGACTAGTAAAACAAACACAAGAATTATGAGACAGTAATTAAAGGGATTAAGTAATGCATGGCTTGGTCAACAATAACTACATCAGTTATCATGCTTTAAAAAAATCTAAAGTGTGAAAATTCAGATGGACACAAAATTCAGAGATGATTATTTACTTAACAAAAGAGTCAACCATGTGTCCATGCACTTATCCTCTCACTTGTTCAGTAAGTTAGTAAACAAAAGCTACTACTGCCAAGCACTATCCTAAGTGCAGGAATATAAAATTATATACGACATGTCCTTTGCCCTTAAGGAGCTCATGGTCTGGTAAGGAAAACAGAGGAGAGGCGATTACAACATGCTGGAGATGCTATGAGGGAAGTACGAATAGAACGGTGAAGAGGCCTCCAACATCCCGCTGGAGCTTTCCTTGTACATGTAAATGAGAATATACTCCGCAGAGGGTTTACTCCTTCTTTAGGAAACTCTTGATCAGTGAGATAGAGCAGTCACTCATCACTCTGCCTTCTCCTCACACAAACAGACTCAACACAAGAAGTTAGCAGAGGACACCAAACCTGGGTGGTGGGACTGTGCTCTGTGGGTCAACCCTCAGAGGTGGTTGGGGAGGAGTAAAATCTGCTCTTTGAATAAACATAACATTTAAATATTTACAGAGTGTTTTCTTCTGGCACAAAATCATGTTAGCTATTATTATTAATATGGGCCAGGTACTATTCTAAGCACTTTCCATGAACTCATTCATTTTTTCCTGACAACCAAGACTATGAGGTGGGTGCCAACCTTATCCCCATTTTTACAGGTGAGGAAGTTGAGGGACAGAGTGGTTAAGTAACTTGGAAGGACATGCAGCTAGTAAAGAAAAGCTGGGACTCCTTCCCCTCACCCCTCCTGCTCTAGCTACTATGCTACACTGCCCATAACTTGAGAATGGCTGTTGTTTTGCACCTATTTTTCTCTTGGTAGGATTTCTTGTTTCACAGAGGTAGGAAAGGTGGGGAATACCACTGATGCTTTGCCAGAAATGCTGCTTTTGAATTCCCCACTTTATAAACAGTGGCAGATAAACATAACCCAGGCATCTCTGGAAGTCATTGTACTCATTCTAGTCATTAGGAACTTAGTCTCGGTGCTTTAATAACAATTGTATCTACATGTTTGTGTTTGGATAGAAAGAAATCACATGGAAGAGTATCTACCACAGGGCCTGGCAGATTATCTGTCTATCATCTATCTGTGCATCCATGCATCCATCAGCTACCCATCCATCCATCCAGCCAGCCAGCCATATATCCACTTTAGAGACAATGTAGCAGAGTCTAGGCAGGCATCTTTTAGAGTCAGACTGCAGATCGCCTTTGTCATTATCTATGTAACCTTCAGCCCCACTGAGCAAACTCATCTGTAAAATGGAAAGTATCTGTTCTGTACCTGTGACAATTGAATCTCTCTCAGTGTTTCCCCCTTACCCTTAGGTAGGAAAGGATTCAGAGCTAAAGGCTTTGGGTTGGGAATCTTAAGTAATCTTCAGCAAGCAATAACCTCTTTGACCTCCATCTCTTCATTTATTCAAGGGGAATAATAATATCTGCTCTACCAATCTTATTTGGGTCATGTGAGAGAAAATGTTTATTAAAGAACTTCGGAAAATCAAAAACTACTACACAGTTATTGGATGCTATGATTATTATTAACATTATTAAACACTTTAAAATTTCTCAGTACCCTGGTGAGGGAGAAATCCCTCTTGTTATTCTTGGATTTTCAGTGAAATCATTATAGGGATAATGATTACAAAAGGAATGAGGCTAAGTTAGTACTAATGTAATGCTAGTCATTTTTCTGGCCCAGATTTTTTAGCAACAAGAGAAAGGAGGGCTTTCA